>NW_012103020.1:1548034-1619671 GCF_000951045.1 Mandrillus leucophaeus | reverse complement strand
CGACAGAGCGAGACTCCGTCTCAAAAAAAAAAAAAAAAAAAAAAAAAGTGAACTGCCACATAATGCTAATTAGTTGAAGATTATGCTCTATTCTCCTTAATGAATTATAAAAAGCAAAACACTAAAAATTACTTGGGAAGACAAAGTAACTGGTGCTTCCTGCATTTTTCCTTGCTCTTTGTCTTTCTAGGATCCCAGGAAATGTGGGCAACTCATGAGAAGGTAGTGCCCTGGATGGAAGTTAGCTGACCAAACTCAGCTTACTCTTAACCCCTTCTGGCCTCAGCCCCTTTTCTGGATTTTAAGAAATCCAGCAATTGATACTAGATTATAGACTATACCACTCAATGAAGTTCAGAGTTCTACAGAAAGCCCAAGCCTTGATTTACACTTAACATCTAAGAGAAATGGGAAAGAATCCAGCCATTACTTTCCCCAACAGAGGGATCTGTATAGATGAAATGACCAGGGTAGCAAGCAGCCTGCTATTACCTAATTTCTCACCCAGGATTAACATTAACATGGGCTTTCTAACATTTCACTTCTTACAAACTAGTCTTTTTTTTTTTTGAGACGGAGTCTCACTCTGTCGCCCAGGCTGGAGTGTGCAGTGGCGGGATCTCAGCTCACTGCAAGCTCCGCCTCCCGGGTTCACGCCATTCTCCTGCCTCAGCCTCCTGAGTAGCTGGGACTACAGGCGCCCGCCACCAAGCCTGGCTAATTTTTTGTATTTTTAGTAGAGTATTTTTAGTAATACGGGGTTTCACCGTGTTAGCCAGGATGGTCTCAATCTCCTGACCTCGTGATCCGCCCGCCTTGGCCTCCCAAAGTACTGGGATTACAGGCGTGAGCCACCATGCCCGGCCATAAACTAGTCTTTTTTTTTTTTTTAGTCTCGCTATGTCACCCAGGCTGGAGCACAGTAGAGTGATCTCGGCTCACTGCAACCACCATGCCCTGGTTCAAGCGAGTCTCCTGCCTCAGCCTCCTGAGTAGCTGGGATTACAGGCACATACCACCACACTCGACTAATTTTTTATATTTTTGGTAGAGACGGGGTTTCGCCATGTTGGCCAGGCTGGTCTCGAACTCCTGATCTCCAGTGATCCACCCACCTCAGCCTCCCAAAGAACTGGGATTACAGGTGTGAGCCACCATGCCCAGCCTAGTCTTTTAAATTCGTATTAAGATATATAGAAAAAGGAATGTAGATTTTGTTAAGCCATGTTTTTTTGTTTGTTTGTTTGTTTTGAGACGGAGTCTCGCGCTGTCGCCCAGGTTGGAGTGTAGTGGCCGGATCTCAGCTCACTGCAAGCTCCGCCTCCCGGGTTTACGCCATTCTCCTGCCTCAGCCTCCCGAGTAGCTGGGACTACAGGCGCCCGCCACCTCGCCTGGCTAGTTTTTTTTGTATTTTTTAGTAGAGACGGGGTTTCACCGTGTTCGCCAGGATGGTCTGGATCTCCTGACCTCGTGATCCGCCCGTCTCGGCCTCCCAAAGTGCTAGGATTACAGGCTTGAGCCACCGTGCCCGGCCGCCATGCTCTTTTTTTAAGACTGGGTTTATAAATTACAAAGACAAATCCTAGGTTAGAAGAGGCCATCAAGATCAAGGTATTTCTTCCTTAAAAGGATGAGTTTTCATTGTTAATCAGAGATTAGTTTTAATGGTAGTACTTAAATTAACTATCCTAGTAGAAAGCTGAAACCTGGAAACTCCTTTATTCTGCCTCTGTAGAAATGGCTTTATACACCGGGCGTGGTGGTTCACACCTGTAATCCCAGCACTTCGGGAGGCCAAGGCAGGCGGATCACCTGAGGTCGGGAGTTCCAGACTAGCCTGACCAACATGGAGAAACCCCATCTCTACTAAAAATACAAAATTAGCAGGGGGTAAAGGTGCATGCCTGTAATCCCACCTACTTGGGAGGCTAAGGCAGGAGAATTGCTTGAACCTGGGAGGCAGAGGTTGCAGTGAACCGACATCGCGTCATTGCACTCCAGCCTGGGCAACAAGAGCGGAACTCCATCTCAAAAGGACAAACAAAAAAGAAATGACTTTATACATGAATATGGCAACAATTGAGCTCCTGGTTTCTGTGGACAGTAAATGTTTATCTTACAGTTGTGCTGGGCGAGAAGTCAGGAAAAGGAGCTGAATGTGTAATTGTGATTTCCTTTTCCGTAGCGTGTTCCATGGGAACCGGTACAAGCAGACTCTATAGTGCTCTTGCCAAGACACTGAACAGCAGCGCTGCCTCCCAGCACCCAGAGTATTTGGTGTCACCTGACCCAGAACATCTGGAGCCCATCGATCCTAAAGAGCTTCTTGAGGAATGCAGGGCCGTCCTGCACACCCGACCTCCCCGGTTCCAGAGGGATTTTGTGGATCTGAGGACAGACTGCCCTAGTACCCACCCGCCTATAAGGGTTATGCAGTGGAACATCCTCGCCCAAGGTATGCCCAATGCTTTTGTGCCTGTGCAGTCAAGTTTGCTGTGACTGCCTTTCTGCTTCTGCACATCCTCAGGTCACTGATGTTTTATATGGAAGGAAGAAGTGTGGGCAGATGGAGGTGTAGAAGGATAGGGTGACTAGAACAGCATGGAGAGCTCCTAGAAGAGGTTAAGACAGGGAGTCATCTGGGTTTTTTGTTGTTGTTTTTTGAGATGGAGTTTGACTCTTGTTGCCCAAGCTGCAGTGCAATGGCACAATCTCAACTCACTGCAACCACCGCCTCCCGGGTTCAAGTGATTCTCCTGCCTCAGCCTCCTGAGTAGCTGGGATTACAGGCATGCGCCACCACACCCAACTAATGTTGTATTTTTAGTAGAAACGGGGTTTCTCCATGTTGGTCAGGCTGGTCACGAACTCCTGACCTCAGGTGATCCACCCACCTCGGCCTCCCAAAGTGCTGGGATTACAGGCGTGAGCCACCGCACCTGACCTGGTTTTTACAATTAAAGCAAGTAACTCACGGTTTATTCTTTACACCTTCCATGTTTGTGGACTATCCATGAACAATGAAAGTCTGTCTACTTCCCAGCAGATCCAAATTTGAAGAACCCTACCTTTTATTAGGCAGTTGAATGGAACAGCCTCAAACTTTCTGTTGCCCCCAGCTTTCAGTCCATAGCACCACGATACCATTTGCAGGGAAGAAACTGGGTAACACAGAACTTTATGCAGAAAATGGCAGCTCTGTGTGGGTGGAGGTGAGTCTAGGTATTTTTGTGGCCATATTATTCATACTCATTTACATAACTTGAGACCAAAATGATGTTGCTTCAGTTCTCTATTACTTTGTGGCCAGGCGCGGTGGCTCACGCCTGTAATCCCAGCACTTTGGCAGGCTGAGTTCGGCAGATCACCTAAGGTCAGGAGTTCAAGACCAGTCTGACCAACATGGTGAAACCCCATCTCCTAAATATACAAAAGGAACTAGCTGGGTGTGGTGGTGTGTGCCTGTAATCCCAGCTACTCAGGAGGCTGAGGCAGGAGAATCACTTGAACCTGGGAGATGGAGGTTGTAATGAGCTGAGATTGAGCCACTGTACTCCAGCCAGGGGGACAGAGCGGGACTCCGTCTCAAAAAAATATATATATATATACATGTATGTGTATATATATACGTGTGTGTGTGTATGTGTATATATGTGTTACTTTGTTATGGTAGAAAGGATTTCTTTCCTGGGTCTGCCAAATTAAAAAACAGATGTGTCAATCAACTTTATGTAGCAGTTGAGATTTTAAGAAAAACAAGGGCCTGATTTTTTTTTTTTTTTCATGGAAAATAAGAGGAGATTCCGTGACTTACCAATCTTTGATTCTTTTTCCATAAAATAAGTCCCATTCATTCTGAGTAGTGTCTGTAATAGTCAGGGTTAAAACTAATACTTGGCGTTAAATATTTGGTGTTTTAAAAAACAAAAAAAAAATTTTTTTTAATTGACATTTATTTCATTTGACATAGCTTAGATCCCTGGGACTGCAAAGCAGTTTCCTTAAGTAAGATCTTGATATCCTGGAATATAGTTACATTAAATAGTTCTGAAACAAAAGATCTGTTGTGTGCTTCATCCACATAGTGAGAGGTGATTTAGTTTGGATAGGGTAATACAGTTTGGACAGAGAACCACTCCAAGCTTTTGAAGCAGAGGAAGCCTTCTGAGGGTGTTGAGTGATGCCAAACCTCCTGGGTACTTTGAAGTTATGGTTCTCTAAGAGCTGACAACTGACTGGCTTTTTCTTTTCAGCTCTTGGAGAAGGCAAAGACAACTTTGTACAATGCCCTGTTGAAGCACTCAAATGGGAAGAAAGGAAATGTCTCATCCTAGAAGAAATCCTGGCCTACCAGCCTGATATATTGTGCCTCCAAGAGGTGGACCACTATTTTGACACCTTCCAACCACTCCTCAGTAGACTAGGTTATCAAGGCACGTTTTTCCCCAAACCCTGGTCACCTTGTCTAGATGTAGAACACAACAATGGACCAGATGGCTGTGCCTTATTTTTTCTTCAAAACCGATTCAAGCTAGTCAACAGTGCCAATATTAGGCTGACAGCCATGACACTGAAAACCAACCAGGTGGCCATTGCACAGACCCTGGAGTGCAAGGAGTCAGGCCGACAGTTCTGCATTGCTGTCACCCATCTAAAAGCACGCACTGGCTGGGAGCGGTTTCGATCAGCTCAAGGCTGTGACCTCCTTCAGAACCTGCAAAACATCACCCAAGGAGCCAAGATTCCCCTTATTGTGTGTGGGGACTTCAATGCAGAGCCAACAGAAGAGGTCTACAAACACTTTGCTTCCTCTAGCCTCAACCTGAACAGCGCCTACAAGCTGCTGAGTGCTGATGGGCAGTCAGAACCCCCATACACTACCTGGAAGATCCGGACCTCAGGGGAGTGCAGGCACACCCTGGATTACATCTGGTATTCTAAACATGCTCTGAATGTAAGGTCAGCTCTCGATCTGCTCACTGAAGAACAGATTGGACCCAACAGGCTACCTTCCTTCAATTATCCTTCAGACCACCTGTCTCTAGTATGTGACTTCAGCTTTACTGAGGAACCCGATGGACTTTTATGAATACTTGCTTTGTCTTTTTAATCACAAGAGTCTTAACGGGATGTTTCAGGAAACAAATAGGATAAGACAATGCCAGAGGAAGGATAGAAACATGGGAAGTTTCTATCATTTCATTTTCTGTTTCCAGCATGCCCTTGGAAAATACTCCCTTTAGTTCACAGATCTTTTCAATTAAAACCTATAGCAAAAAAGGTGTTTGCACTCCAATTTTGGCTTGTATTGTTTTCTTTTCCTTAATATTACATTTTGACCATTTAAGGGCATTAAATTGGCTTGTTTTGGTCAGGTGCGGTGGCTGCTCATGCCTGTAATACCAGCACATTGGGAGGCTAAGGTGAGAGAATCACTAGAACCCAGGAGTTCAAGTCCAGCCTGAGCAACATGGCACGAGACCCCATCTCTATTTCTAAAATAATAAATTCGGTTATTTTGAAGCTTTTTCAGTTTGAGGATGCTATAAAAACTCAGACTTGCTTGAATCTTCCATACTAGTGTGTAGGAGTAATTTCTCTAAACAGCATTTTAAGTTATTTGTGGGTTTTTAAAATGTCAACAATATGCATGGCAATATTTATTTTTTATATCTTCATATAAAATTAAGTAAATAAATTATAGCATTATGAACATTTTAGAACCATGCAGGAGAAGTTATAGAGAAAGTAATTTATGGTAATTTTCATAAAGCTTTAAAATATTTTCATTTGGGCTGTAACAAAATGAGTGCAAAGGAACTATTTAGCCTGGAGGGGCTTTTGTTATTTAAATGTCAGATTTCTTTAATACATTCTTCAAAAATAATCCTTGTGCTGCCTCTACGTTCCCTGTTACTGTGTTTCTTGAAGAGATTCCAATTAGTTTTCAATTATTTAATCAATTAGTTTTCATTATTGTATTGCTGTTACATATTTAAACTTTGCCATTGGAATAATATTGGTATACATTTGATATTAGTCACTCGATGTCATCATTATTTGTATTGGAATATGCTATTCACAATAGGTTATTTAGAAGCCGTATGTGGCAGTGGCCAAGATGGTCAGTAGGACCTTCTTTTCAGAGATAGGAAACTTTCTAGAAAGCCTGTTAATGGGCTTTCATTGAAATTTCCTAAGATAGCCAGATACTGTGATTCAAAATATCTAGAAAGAAGAATGTAAAAATTAGATAACTTGGGTTGGGTGTGGTGGCTTACGCTTGTAATCCCAGCACTTTGGGAGGCCAAGGCGGGTGGATCAGTTGTGGTCAGGAGTTCGAGACCAGCGTGGCCAACATGGTGAAACCTCATCTCTACTAAAAATACAAAAATTAGCTGGGCTTGGTGGCAGGTGCCTGTAATCCAGCTACTTGGGAGGCTGAAGCAGGAGAATCGCTTGAACCTGCGAGGCGGAGGTTGCAGTGAGCCGAGACCGCACCACTGCACTCTAGCCTGGGCAACAAGAGTGAAACTCTGTCTCAAAAATAAAACAAAAAAACAAAAAACCTGGAATTCTCTTCCATCAGAAATAAAAGTACAAATTACAGGTAAAGCCTCTTCCAAACAAAATAACTTCCTGGTAATAGATATTTTAATTTGTGAGTTGTAAATACATAAGATTAATAAATGGTCTTTTAAAGCTAGTGCTTTTAATGTCTTTGTAGTCCAAAAAGAATCTGGGAGTAGATTTTCTCCTTTAATACTGTTTTATCGTAATGACCCACATATATCCATTCACACACGGAGCCTTCACTGTAAAAGTGAACAAAGATAGATCTGTAGCTGCAAGTTGACGGCACTTATGCTCTCTGTGTATGTGGTAGCTGCAACAACATCCACTGAAATGGATCACTCATTCTGTAATAGAACCACTTTTAAAACAAATTAGGTTTTCAGAAGTAACATAGTATGCACACAATTTTGGGGCTACTGGAAAGAATGACAAGCATGAGAACATCTACCAAATGTAGAATTGGTTCAGATTTTAGCATGACTAATTGCTAGTCATATGTTGTTGAGAACAATACTGATTTGAATACTCATTAGTGCAGGTACATTGTTTACCTACCCCCAAATATTTCAACCTGAAGAGAAACCATGGCAGCCTTAAGTAAATAAATCTGGAGGAGAATGAAAGTCAATGTTTCAGTTTTAAGTGTTGTCTGCCAACAAAATTAACAGGGTATGAGTTGAGGGCAGGCATATGGGTGCACGGGCATGCCACTGGACAAAATCGGTTTTGGAAACACCAACATATGATTGGTATGTTACTATGAGTTAAGGGGATTGGAAAAAATCCATAGTGAAACTCTGAGTTATCCTTTCTAGTTATCACTGCAGGAGATTGACTCCTTCCTTCACTGATGCATTTGCCTGAAGTATTTATGTTCTGTGAGTTACCAGGAACTGAAAAAGAAAAAAAGTCATATGTGAGCCTTCTATGTAAGGATTTTTTAGTGTATAAATCTTACTAGGTTGCTTTTGTCTTTTCTTTTGAGACAGGGTGTTGCTCTGTCATCCAGGCTGCAGTGCAGTGGTGTGATCGTGGCTCACTGTAGTCTCTACCTCATGGGCTCCAGTGATCCTCCCACCTCAGCCTCCCGAGCTGCTGGGACCACAGGTACATGAAGCCATGCCCAGCTAAATTTATTTTTTGTAGAGATAGGGTTTCACCATGTTGCCCAGGCTGGTCTCAAACTCCTGGGCTCAAGTGATCCCTCCTACCTCCACCTCCCAAAGGGCTGGGATTACAGGCATGAGCCCCTGTGCCCCACCCCAAGTTGCATGTTCCATGCATAGATCCCTTATTCCATCCATATGTACCGTTCATTCTGCTTTTCCTATTATACCCTATGTACTATTTAGTTTCTGGTTTTTATTTTTCTATTTTCCCATATACTGTTTTGTTACTGAGTCTCAGAAGGTAAACTGCAAATTTGAAGAGGGAGTAGGAGCAGCATGAGTTTTGGTTTCCTTCACGCCACATTTCAGTAGATACCGTACATAGTACATGGTGGTAGTAATGACTGACTGGATTGTTTATTTAAATAAGGCATTATGGTGTATACATATGATGAAATTAACATTTGAGTGCCTTTGACTAAGAGCTTTATATAGGGTCTTAAAACTATAGACAGGGGCTCAAAAGGTTAAAATAATTTGAGCAAAGTGATAGCTAATAAATAGTAGCTGAGTCAAGATTCAAACCCAGGTCTATCTTGACTCCACAGTGCTTGCTTCTTCCTCACCACCGTTTCTTTGGCTTTGAGTGAACACAAACGGAGAAGAGATGTTGCAGTGTAGCAAGAGATGTGTTAAACATGGTCAAATGGTCAAACATGTAAGTCAAATACACATGCAGTATCATACATACAGAATTAGACTACAAGAAAGATGTGGTGGCTGAATACTGGAATATAATGGATTTCCAGTGTTTTGTTGTTTTGTTTTTAGGATGGAGTCTGTTGCCCAGGCTGGAGTGCAGAGGTGTGATCTCAGCTCACTGCAACCTCTGCCTCCCAGGTTCAAGTGATTGTCCTGCCTCAGCCTCCCTAGTAGCTGGGATTACCACCATGCCCAGCTAATTTTTGTATTTTTAGTAGAGACGGGATTTTACCACGGTGGCCAGGCTGATCTCGAACTCCTGACCTCAACTGACCCACCCGCCTCGGCCTCCTAAAGTGCTGGGATTACAGGCGTGAGCCACCACGCCTGGCCTGGATTTCCAGTATTCTGATACAGTAAAGTCTAGTTTTGTCCAAAGTAGAACATTTGATACTGTTTGCATACTTCAATGGTAGTTTTTAAAGGAAGCAGTAAGAACAGCTACTCTGGTATTTCAAATTAAAGGCAAAAATTGATGCAAATATTCTGTATTCAAATCATTTTTAAAACAGCCAAGATTTATAATGAAGGGAATGTTGCATATAGTTGCATATATATGCATTACTTATCATGTGTGTTAGACTTGAGGAAAGATTCCCAAGAATTAAATGCTAAAAAGAGGTAAAACTAAAACATGATTTCAGTTTTAAAAAAGGCATCCAAGAAATGAATGTGCATACATAAGAAGCTCTAATCAACTCTTTAAAATGACATGTATAAAAATATAGGACAGGCAGACTTTTTACCTGGAGTGCATAGATATTAGGAAGAGATTTTTGAGCCATGGTCAAACACCAGAATGGCAAAGGCCTGAAATTCACTAGGGCATGTAAAATAAGAGGAGGGGAAAAAGCAACATGTCAAAGGGCACAGGCTGTAACTGAAAAGACTTAGCTGTCACCAGTGTGACCCTGAATGAGCTGCTCCATCTCTAGAGCCTAAGTTTTCTCATCCATAGAGTATATTATTGTATCTGCCCTCTCAACCTCATAGATTTGTGAGATCTGTAAAATAATATAAATTTTAAAATACACATTGTAAGTCAGAATAATGGCTAAGTTTCAAAACAAAAAAGGGAAGGGCCCTCTGTATTTCATGTCCTAACAACCCACTCCTAATTTTTTCACCAGAGAGAATAACTCTTCAATTTGAAAGGGCAGAACTAATACTGTTCATAGAAATTTAAGCCCAAAATAGGCAGAAGGGCTGACTGAATGGTGAAAGATTGGTTGGTTGGTCTTTTCTACCCAGTTGTTCCTCTAGGCAGATGTGAGGTTGTGGGCTACTGCTTAGGTTCTTCAGTTTCGAGAGGTTGTCAGTTGTACTTTGATTTGTAATGTAGAAAGATCTGCCTTTGAATGACAAAACAGACTACCCACAACTGCAGCCCCTTGTCCCCATATTTCTTTGGAAAATTCAATTCTGGGAAAACATTCATGTAAGATTAGTCACACAGACAGCAAAACCCTTCTTGACAGCCTTGCGTCTCCTAAGCGTCTGGTAAACTTGGCCTGTATGAATCTCAACTGGTTAACTTATCTTTATTGGCTGCCAATATATTCAAAGCCAGTATATAGCTGGATTTTAATGACTGTAACACTTTACAGCATATATTCTGTGTATTAGTTTTCTTTTTTAATTTATTTGAAATTCTTTTCTTCACTGAAATTTCTTGTACCTGTTTATTTTTGTTGACTTTCATTTGTTCTTATATGTAAACTATCTGAAACTCTTGTAGCAATAAAGCAGGACACTGATTAAATATCTTGCCACATTACACAGGGTCAGGCTTCAAGATCCAGACAACTTGTATACAAGAATAGAAACTTGCATACACGTGGAAATGGGCTGGGTGTGGTGGCTCACGCCTGTAATCTCAGCACTTTGGGAGGTTGAGGTGGGTGGATTACCTGAGATCAGGAGTTCGAGATCAGCCTGGCCAATATGGCAAAACCCTGTCTCTACTAAAAATACAAAAATTAGCCGGGCATGTTGCAGGTGCCTAATCCTACCTATTCCAGGGGATGAGATGGGAGTATTGCTTGAACCTGGAAGGCAGAGGTTGCAGTGAGCTGAGATCACGCCACAGCACTCCAGCCTGGATGACAAAGCTAGAGCTAGACTGTCTCCAAAAAAAAAAAAAAAAAAGGAAGAAGACATAAGACTGGACATAAGGAACATTGTCTGACATCTGATTCTGGTTTCCACAGAGTGGTAAACCTGCTGAGAACACCCAGCAAAGTTCTGCAATATTTTAAAATTCAGTTTGTGGGAAAGGATTATTACACGATAGAACACACTTATTCAAAGCTAACCTTGTTTCCCTCCCTGCAACCCCCACCCCCACTTTTTTTTGGATGGGAGTGAGGGTTCAGGCTAAAACTCAACTGGGAGTCAGGGTGAATTCTTTGCAGGTCTGCCACTGAGCAGCTGAACGGATGAGTCAAAAGTTTTCCTTCATTTGTAATAAAGGAATAATCTCTTAAGTTTTCTTAAAATTCTGATTTGAATTTTAAATTCACATCAGAGTTACTGCTGCCACTGCCCAAAAATATTTGGGAAACTTTTTTTTTTTTTGAGACGGAGTTTCGCTCTGTCGCCCAGGCTGGAGTGCAGTGGCGCGATCTCAGCTCACTGCGAGCTCCACCTCCCGGGTTCATGCCATTCTCCTGCCTCAGCCTCCCGAGGAGCTGGAACTACAGGCGCCCGCCACCACGGCGGGCTAATTTTTTGTATTTTTAGTAGAGACGGGGTTTCATCATGTTAGCCAGGATGGTCTGGATCTCCTGACCTCGTGATACACCCACCTCAGCCTCCCAAGGTGCCAGGATTACAGGCGTGAGCCACCACGGCCAGTGGGAAACTTTTTGGAACTGCTTCCATATGTTTTATGGAAGCTCTTAAAAAAATTTGTGTCAATCTCATAGCCACATCTCCATTTGAACCAAGTATGACATTACCTAGCTTGATTCACATCACATTAACTTCAAATGACGCAGTTCTTTTTAAAACTAAAATCTTCCACAGGAAATTTGTCTCTATTAAATATATGTAAAATTTAGATTCTCCTCTAAAAAGTCATTTAAAAGTATTTTGAATGGTAACATTATTAGAATTAGCATATAGCTTTCCAGAGTAATTTCTTTGAAGAGACAAGGCACATTAACTTGGTGTACTGTTTCATAAGACTCTTATAGAGTCTTCCCAATTAAAGACATGTTAAATGTAAGAAAAAGGCTTTAGAATCGATAAAATACACAGTATGTAGGTTTTTAAAAAGCCATTTGTAATAATATATCTCAGACTACCTTTTTCCATTTTTAGAACACTTGGGTTGGAACACAGAACCCTAAATGTTAAAGCTTTCCTTATTGTAACTATAAGGCAGTCGTTCTAAAATGTTGCTGCACAATGAAATCACCTAGAGATATTTTAAAAATGAAGATGCCTGGCTCCCTTTCCCAAACACTGATGTAATTGGTATCAAGCAGAAGCTAAGACACAGGCTTACAAAAAGCTTCCCAGGTATTTCTAATGTGAGGCAAAGTAACCACTGGATTCAAGTGAATTAGTGACCTATAACTCAGAAATAATTTGGAGATGATATAGATTCGTATTTTTCCTTTTTGGGCAGTGACAGTATCATTTACTTGAAATAGACAAGTTTCTCAAAGTTAAGATACAACAGTGCAGGCCGGGTGTGATGGCTCACGCCTATAATGCCGGCACTTTGGGAAGCCAAGGCAGGTGGATCACCTAAGGTCAAGAGTTTGAGACCAGCCTGGCCAACATGGTGAAACCCCCTCTCTACTGAAAATATAAAAAATGAGCCGGGCGTGGTTGTGCATGCCTGTAATCCCAGCTACTCAGGAGGCTGAAGCCGGAGACTCATTTGAACCCAGGAGGCGGAGGTTGCAGTGGGCCAAGATGGCACCAGTGCACTCCAGCCTGGGCGACAGAGCGAGACTGACTCAAAAAATAAAGATTCTACAGTGCAATGGATGTGAACAATTATCGTGGGAGAAAGTAACTCTGCTGCTAGTTTACAGCCTATTTATAATTCACAGCTTTGTTTTGTCTTTGATATGCAGTATTTTGCATTAAGCAATTATGGGGGTTTTTGTTTTTTTTTTTGAGATGGAGTCTCGCTCTGACGCCCAGGCTGGAGTGCAGTGATGTGATCTCGGCTCACTGCAACCTCTGCCTCTCAGGTTCAAGTGATTCTCCTGCCTCAGCCTCCTAAGTAGCTGGGATTACAGGCGCCTGCCACCACACCCTGCTCATTTTTTGTATTTTTAGTAGAAATGGGCTTTCACCGTGTTAGCCAGGATGGTCTCGATCTCCTAACCTCGTGATCCACCTGCCTCGACCTGCCAAAGTGCTGGGATTACAGGCACGAGCCACACGTCTGGCCAAGCAATTCTGTTTTACTTATATTTTCACTTTGGAAGCTGTGATGTACTGTTTTTTAGTCTTGAACCCAAAGCATTACTACTGAGTTGCAGTGTTCGGAAAGACAGTTGTGGGTGCTCAAATAAGTCTCCCTGCTGCATGTGAGTGTTTCAAAGGTTTGGAGGTGTGACGCAGATAGGAAGCAAATCAGTGCCCTTGTAAAGGGTGAGCAGTATCTTATTCTACCATTAGGGCTGGCATCACAGTGTACTGAGTTCCTACAGAATATGTTTTAATTATGGGGGACGGTGATTGTAACAAAGGGGTTGAAGACTAGATGAATCACAACCACTGAAGACTTGCAGTACTGTGAATGGTTAAAAGCTACAATAAAAGGATAAGTTGCTTTGATAGCTGTGGAACTAAAGGGTTACTCTTGCCTCCCAAAAATAAAGTGCTCTGTAGTACCCTCATAAAAGTAGGATAGGAGACTTAAAGCAAAAGGATCATAGGAGACCTTATAAATAACCCCAAGGCCAAAATTTTGTCTTTAGTCTTATTAGAAATTAGACATGACTTGTTAATGTGATCAGAAATGTACACTCCTGAGTGTATGCTGTGTCAGACACGCCAATGTACCAAGTGCCCCATCCCTTACATTCTGGCTTCACCACCACACCTCACTGGAACTGCCCTCTCATTGTCAGTGGAATCTCAGTGGCTTTTTCTTTGGCCTAATTTGTTTTGCCTTTCTTTTTGCACTTGATGTTGCCACCATATCTTGAAATGTTACCTTATCTGTCCTGTTTATTCTCTATGAATAGTTCTTGACTTCCGTTGCTGATTCTTTTTTTTTCCCCCAACCTATCTTTATATACTTTACTCTTTCTAGTCTTTAAGTTCTGAGCTCACTCACAGATCACTCCCCAACCTGAATGGTTTCCACGCCTATTTCAGAAACTTTTATTTTGATGTCTGTCACCTCATATCTCAGTAAATAAAACTGAACTCCAACGTAGGTGAAGGAGGAATGGGTTGTTCAGAAAGAAGCCATCAATGGATGGCTCATGAGGTATGAATGCCTAGAATATTTGGGAAAAAATGAAATATTATAGCCCAGGTAAGTCTAAGAGAGGAGTAGCAAGAGAATGAAGCTTGGGGAGATAGGCAGAGCCCAGATCAAAGGACTTTAATTGCTATGCTTAGGCATCTTTTTAGCAAGAGATGCCACTGAAGAATCGGAAGCAATCACAAAGGTTCGTGAGTGATGAAAGCTGCATTTAGAAAGCTTTCAACTGGTAGCCTGGAGAATGGTGAGACAAAGAAAGACAGGGAGGATGGAAGAGAAGGTATTTAGAAGGTACCATGAGTAGAAATTTGGTTAATGATTAGAGGAGGTAAAGTATCTAGGATGGCCCCCAGGTTGCTTCTAGCATGAGTAATGGGGTTGCTGGTATTATTTACTGGGCTAAGAGAAACAGATTTTGGAGGGAAGAGAGCTCAATTGGATACTCAGGAAGAAATAGCCAGTGGCAATTAGATAAACCCACCTAAGACAGAGTAGTGCCTGCTTCAGCAGCACATATCCTAATACTAGACCGATACAGAGATTAAACACAGCCCCTGTGCAAGGATGACACGCAATTCCATGAAGCACTCCAAAGGAAAAAAAAAAAAAAATGACAGCGTCAAAGTCTAGGCTTTAACAACAGATTTGGTAGTAAAAACCACAGGCATGGGTGAGATTATCTAACAATTATGTTAGTGAAATAATAATAGTAAACGTCCAGTAAGAGTGTTTTCTATGTGCCAGACACTAGTTACAAATCCTTAATATATTAACTCATTTAATCCTTAAAACAATTCTATGAGGAAAAGAAGCCCATAGGCAGAAAGAACAAAGAAAAATTAAGTTGGTTAGGCAGAAAGTAAACATGGGAAACCAAATGAGTTTTGAGAAGTAGGCATGAGATTAAGTGAACCAAAGTGTCTGTTTAATTTGACAACTGTGTTATTGGAGATCTCACGGAGAACTGTTTCTAAGCAAGAATTCAGACTGCAGGCTGTTTGAAGTAAAAGAAGGGACAGAATGATAGGCTATTAATTGTGGGAGCAAGGAGACCAAGTAGGTGTGAAAGGGAGATGCTGAGTACAGGAGGAAGGGCACCTCCTTCCTGAGACGGGTGGTAAGGATGGATGTTGGAGTAAGTAAATCATCTGTAGCAAGGGGTCCAGGAATGGAGGGAATTCACAGCTCATGACCAAGTTCTCTGTATAGAGGTATACTGGTTATCTGGTGAGAAAGGTAGTGAAGGCTGGAATTGTTGCTGGAAAGTGGCCTAAAGAATAAACTGATAGACTACTGATCATAATTTAAAGATCTAGTAAGGCTGGAAAATGTAGTAGCACCAAGCAAAGGTTATGTGGGCTTTTTTCCCTCTAACAGACTGGACACAAAAAAGCAACTATAAATTATGTTGATTTACAGTTTGAAAGGGCTGAGATTAAAAGCCATAACATTAAAAGGGCAGGAAGGTTGGGGGTGAGACACATCATTGATAATTTCAGGGGTGAGGCACATCATTGATAATTTCAATCTGCAACATTCTGATCAGTATATACTGTCAATATGTATGTTTCCAAGTCTAGACTTTTTTTTTTTCTCTCTCTTTGAGACAGAATCTCACTGTCATGCAGGCTGGAGGGAATGCAGTAGCATCATCTTGGCTCACTGCAACCTCCACCTCCCAGATTCAAGAGATTCTTGTGCCTCAGACTCCTGAGGAGCTGGGATTACAGACATGCACCACCACGCCTGGATAATTTTTCTATTTTTAGTAGAGACGGGGTTTCACCATGTTGGCAAGGCTGGTCTCAAACTCTTGGCCTCAAGCAATCCACCCGCCTCAGCTCCCAAAGTGCTGGGATTACAGGCGTGAGCCACTGCACCTGGCCCCAGGTCTAGACTTTAGATGTGATTATCAAAGAGAAAAAAATTTCCAGTAGAGTAGCAGAGGTAGCTAGATAGCCCTGGTTTAACCCTGTTAGAACCGATTAAGAATCCAGCATAGAAGGAAAGTTTTTAAGCATGTGACTTATATTCTCAGCAAATGTTCCCAAAATCAATAAATGTCTGACCCGAGTGTCTAATATGCTTAGCACTTGGGGAGAGGCGTAGGTATAGCATAAAATAATTGTTGCTCTAAATGACCATTACGGAAGACATGACTAAACAAATGAAGTCACAGTGCAATAAACAAGATAATACACTTGAGTGCCAAAGCACTTAATATCAATTTTCAAACCTGAAATATTTTGGAAATGTTTTAAAAGGAGGTAGAATTTGAGAGTAACTCCCAAATGGGAAAAGAATCAAGTGAGTTTTTCTTTGAGCTTTTGTATAAAAGTATCATCAACACATTTATGGAAAAGTTTAACAGATTACAAAGGGAATTGTTATAAACAATCTCTGACCTAAGTAGTATGTGATCAAATGCACAAATAAAAGACAAAAAATGTTAAGTATGATTTCATCTAAATTTCTAAAAGATGTAAAAATAGATACCTTTTCTTTGTAGTAGAAAAGAGCATTAAGATATGTAGTGACAGACAGTAGTGAAATTACATAGTTTATATAATCCTTCAGATACCTTAACTTCCTAATCTGTAAAAGGGCTAGAAGAGTAATTGTTCTTTTTATCCACAAAAGGTCTGATTGTGAAACAAATGGTTTGAAGTGTTTTATAAATATAAATTCTTTATGTGCAGACAACTAAAATACTAAATTCATTATGTTAAGCAGAACATTATAGTTCATCATTACAACTAGAAAGAAACTGGCAACATGCAGGTATTTGCCAAATATTAATATAATGGAACAAAACAAGTAGAATTTCTTCATGCAGTAGTTGGGAAGGAGAAATAGAGATATTTTATCACTTCTTAACTAAAACATGTCTATGCTGGCTTTTAAATATTGTTAAAAATATCACCAGAGACCAAAACAGAAGATAAATTTCATTTCTATATTTCAGAAAACCTACTTGAATACACTTTGAAACAAGAGTACAACAAAATAGAATATACTTCAAATGTTGAATATACAAACTATTATAGTTCAAATCTGAACACTGGTATTTCCCTCATAAACTTCAACTGAAAAAAAAAGAAAGAAAGAAAGAAAACTCCAGGTATTAGAGCTACCTGACAAAAATTCATGCTGAGCCTGAACTTCCAAGTGACAGCAGAACTGAAAATGATATGTCTGCACAAATGCCAGGGCTGAGTGACACAGGCATGTTACAGCAAAAGGCCAGAGCCAACTGTTAATCTGTCCACAATTAAGAAACTGACAGACTTAAACTACCATATAAAATGTTACATGTAAATTCTATAACAATACTGTGCTAGGTACAAGATTTTTAAAATTTTTCTTTTAATAAAAAAGCTTTACACAAACAAGCCATTAGCTTATTTCAAGAAAGAAAACCGAAAATTAGTCTAAGGCCTTTGTTTTAAATCAGCTTAAGCTATATGATATATATATATGTGTGTGTGTATATATATATATATATAAAAAATCGCACTAGATCTTTTTTTGCTATCCTCTTTCTGAAGTTTTTGGGATCCATTCTTCAATTCACATTCTAAAATACCTATATTAGCAGAGTCTTCACATAGCACCAGTTAAGTGAGAACTGTGCGAACACAGTAATAATTGCTGGTATGCATATAAAATGCATCAAAAATTGCTATATGTAACAATAAGATCACCCATCCCAACCCCTCCCACTGAAAACTATATAACCTCTTACAGAATGTTAGTGTTCCAAGTCTTAGTGTAACTTGATATCGTAGTGAGCTGCTTGGTCCCTTTCAATCCTTTTTCTTATTGATGGGTTCAGTTGTTTCCTACTGTAAGAGGCAGTTTTCTGTCAGCATCTCAATATGTAGTTCATTTCCCACTGAAACATGGGATAGGTAATTTATTTCCAGTAAGTCTGATTGTTTTCGTATATGCATTAAAAATGTTTTAAAGTCTTCTTTGACTTTTCTTGATGACTTCCCTTGCAAATGTTTATGTCAGTACTGCCACTAACAGCCTGAAGTCCACGGTGGAGCTGCTATTTTATTTCTCACATGTCACTAGTCCTTCTGTTTTCATAGTTACAGGAAGGGCAATAGCTGAAGGCGCACTGACAACCACTACGTGGGTCACTGTCTTATTTCCATCTGCCGGTTTTTCTTCTACTAGCTGCAAAGTTTTCACATCATGTTCTTGCTTTTTTGCCACTGCTTCCGATTTAACCTCTGGCCCCTTTATGACTGCACTGATAACTCGAGGAGGAGTCTGGCCAGATGCCTGCTGAGTAGGCATTGATAGTCTCATTACAGGTGTACCATGAGCTATTGAAACAGGGGTAAGTGCTCTCACAGCCAATGGGGTTCCAACAATGTTAATGCTTCCTGATCCAGTCAGATTTGACTTTGTCTGCAGTTGACACTGTGCAAGCTGTGTAGCTGGGATGGTAATAATTTTGGCAGGCTGCATGGTGATTTTGTCTCCATTTTCAGTAGAAGCTGGCATCACAGTAGGGATTGTCTGAATGACTACCTTTGGAGAGGTCGCTGTTGTTGGACTAGTGCTGGTTATTAATGGTGCACCTGCATTAACTGACTGAACTGCCACAGTTGAAATTTTCTGACCCAATGATGTCATTACAACAGGTACCTGCATTGCCACACGAACTGTCCTAGTACATTAGAAAGAAAAAAGCTGATTATATTTAATGCCAAATGAGAAAATAGGTCTCCTGAGTAAAAGATGAATACAAATCCAAAATGTGTAAAACTAGTGCTCCCAAATTTTACAGAGATACTGGCAATTCCTGATGTCTGACACAAACATACCATGACACAAATATATTTTAAAAACTAAAGCCTACATTAAGCTCCATCTATAAAACCATAAAAACCAATTCAGGTAATTTAAGACATCTACTTTTTTTGTTGTTGTTGTTGTTGTTTGAGATAAGGTCTCGGTCTGCTGCCTAGGCTGGAGTACAGCAGTGCAATCTTAGCTTACTACAACCTCCAAATCCTAAGCTCAAGTGATTCTTCTGCCTTAGTTTCCTGAGTAGTTAGGACTACAGGTATGTGACACCATGCTCAGCAATTTTTTATTTTTATTTTATAGAGAGGAGGTCTATGTTGCCAAAGCTTGTGTTGACCTCCTGTCCTCAAGCAATCCTCCTGCCTTGGCCTCCCAAAGTGCTAGGATTATAGGCGTGAGCCACTGAACCCAGCAAGACATCTACTTTAACAACAATAAAAAATATAATTAAAATATCAAGCACTTTTCAAAGTCCTGACAACACTGGGTTCTTAGAACACTAATATTAAGCAAAGGGACATTTCGCTTTCACCAAGGGGACTTTTTAAAAAAGTAAATACATTATAACTAATGGTTTGCCTCACTTACCTTGGAGCTGCTGTTGCTGACACAGATGCATTGGTAGTAGGAGACCTGGATGAAGCATCGTGCCCAGGGGAAGTGATATTCACAACTCTAGCGACACCCTTCTCTGCTCTGGAGCAGTTTATAGGGGATGAATTTTTTCCACTGCGAACAGACGATGCTGCTTTCAGGAGACTTTCTGCAGATAGTGACACTCGTTCTAATGATTTTTCATCAGTAGCTCCTGCTAAATCTTCATTACAGGTTTCACTTTTGTCATCATCTATGACCACTATGTTTTTGGGCATATCCTTGAACTGATATACAAGCCTCTGTCCTTCAACCTTTGCAAGAATTCCCCTTTGGTAGTAGTATCTGTAAGGGGAAAATGTACCAAATGAATCAAGTATATTATTTCTCCACCCCACTCTACCCCCACCAAAAACACTATGTACAGTGCATACTAATAGAAACATTCCCTTATCCCTAATAACAGATGAGAAAAAAACAAACTCTTACTGCCTAGACTGCTCAAAAGGTTACAAATTTAGAGTAGGAATCAGGTTGGAACCTGGCGCCAAGGTCCTACAAACTTAAGATCTATAAAGTAGCTAAAAGTTCATTCATTTTCTTAAAAGAAATAATTTACCTTACTATTGAGTATTTTACTATACTGACACTGGTAGAAATTCTTTTCTGATTTACATAGCTTATAAAAACAAACTGATATTACTGGAAAAATTATCTAAGCCACACTTAAACTTAGTAGAGATTTGCGAATACTGTCACATAAACCATGTGTTCACTTAAAAACACCTTTAATTAGAAGAAGCCATGTACTTTCCAATGAAAGAATTTTGTGGGTTTATCAAACTGATAATTCTTTTTTTTTTTTTTTTTTGAGACGGAGTCTCGTTCTGTCGCCCAGGCTGGAGTGCAATGGCACTATCTTGGCTCACTGCAACCTCTGCTTCCTGGGTTCAAGCGATTCTCTTACCTCAGCCTCCTGAATAGCTGGGATTACAGGTGAGCACCACCACACCCGACTAATTTTTGTATTTTTAGTAGAGATGGGGTTTCCCCACGTTGGCCAGGCTGGTCTTGAATTCCTGACCTCAGGTGATCCGCCCGCCTCAGCCTCCCAAAGTGCTGGGATTATAGGCATGAGCCACCATGCCCGGCTAAACTGATAAAACTTAAATTTTCCTATCAA
Source organism: Mandrillus leucophaeus (assembly GCF_000951045.1). Lineage (NCBI taxonomy): Eukaryota > Metazoa > Chordata > Mammalia > Primates > Cercopithecidae > Mandrillus > Mandrillus leucophaeus. Next base: position 1,599,161 of record NW_012103020.1, on the reverse strand, counting down.
CATAAATCCATTTATGACAAACTCCTAAAAACTAAAATACAAATTAACTTTAGGAACCATAATTTGTTTAGGCTTAATTTTTTTTAAGCCTACAACTTCACAATTTCTATTAAGAAATAGTCCTAAGTACAAAAGCACATTTTCTGCAAAAATGAATTTTCCAATTATGTTAAAATTATAAGCATGTAGACTAAACTCCTATCTCCCCATCTACTTCCAAATCTAAGATGCTCCTCTAGAATATCCCCCAAAGTTAAAAGTTGTAAAGGATTTTCAGCTTCTCTTTAAACAGCTAATAGACAATATAAAGAAATACATACATTTTGTGTGAATATTAGCTCATTTGCATTTTTACCTCAAAGCTCGTCCCATGGTTTCATAGTTCATGTCTGGTTTGTTCTTATGCTTTCCCCAAAGCTTAGAGACAGCCTTTGAATCCACCAGCTTGAATATGCCTTTTTCTCTCTGAGTCCATTTAATATACCTGGGACAAGTATTTTTATCTTGAAGTAGATCTAAAAGAAACTCCCACAAATAGGTTGTGTTTCCTTTAAAAACAATGACAGACATTGATTACAAATTCATTAACATAATTAAATACATAATTAAAAGCAAATAAAGTGTCCTTCATCGTAACTTAAAAATCCTGAATATACTTGTTTCTACATTTTTTTTTTTCGGAGACGGAGACTTGCTCTGTCATCTAGGCTGGAGTGCAGTGGCACAACGTCGGCTCGCTGCAACCTCGACCTCCCAGGTTCAAGCAATTCTCCTGCCTCAGCCTCCCGAGCAGCTCGGATTACAGACACATTCCACCACACCGGGCTAATTTTTGTATTTTTAGTAGAGACAGGGTTTCACCATGTTTGCCAGGCTGGTCTTGAACTCCTGACCTCAGGTGATCCACCCGCCTAGGCTCCCCAAATTCTGGGATTACAGGTATGAGCCACTGCGTCCAGCCTGTTTCTACTTTTAAAAAATGGTATCTCCTACGTATGCTTACAGTTACGATGCTAAAATACAGATTCTGGCGTTTGTACATTACATATCACCCTATCCTAGATTTTGAGTTCAGTAAAGGCAAAGGCATAATTGCTTAGGCAAAGTTAACCTGAATTAAACAGAATCAAGTTTATTAGTTTATACAGATTTAAACTCTGAATAAAATAAATTTGTTTACACCTTTGTTTATCATATAAGCCTAAATTCCATGATCAAAATTCATCAAAAGGTACTTAGTAATTTTGTTGGATAGGCAAGCAAAATGCAATGAAATGTGTAAAACTTTTAGGCACCAGACCTAGGATCTTTTTGTAAGAAACTTACTTTTCTTTGATTCACCTACAGGCATGAACTCTGAGGTATATATATTATAAGTGCAAACTACCCTCAACCCTTTAAGCATTTTCTTATCATTTTCCTCTGTACTACCAGTCAATTAAGACTTGATAGCAAAGAACTTTACTGTTGGCTGGATGTGGTGGCTCACGCCTGTAATCCCAGCACTTTGGGAGGCTGGGAGGCGGGCGTATCACCTGAGGTCAGGAGTTTGAGACCAGCCTGGCTAACATGGTGAAACCCCATCTCTATTAAAAGTATAAAAATTAGCTGAGCATGGTGGCGTGCACCTGTAATCCCAGTTACTTGGGAGGCTGAGGCATGAGAATCGCTTGAACCCAGGAAGCAGAGGTTACAGTGAGCTGAGATCGCACTACTGTACTCCAGCCTGGATGACAGAGTGAAACTGTCTCAGGAAAAAGAAAAAAAAAAAAGAACATTACTGCCTCTAAAAACAGATTAAAAAAAAAATTTCTAATCACTTTCTACTGATTACACCCAGTAGACGGAAGATAATATTTAAAGGATTTCATTGTCTATACTTATATCTTAAAATCTGAGGTCCTAAAATGGAAAAATACGGTAATTCCTTAAAACTAGTCAAGTATTCATCAAATGTTAACTATAACATTAGCTCTGGATCACACTGCTAGAAAAATTTTAAAATGAGGAAATATTAGAATATTTCTGCAGAACAAAATGCTTATTCATCACATATCATGCTTAAGGAGATGAATTTAAAACCTGGTCCCTGCCTCAAGGAATTTATAATTTAGTTGAGAAGGGAAAAGAAAGTAGATGACAAGTTAAACAACAATGCAAGAAATAAATAACAATTTGAAACAATATAAGGTCTATCACAAAGCAATGCATAATTAACTATATCCCAAGTAATCATAGAAAATAATGTCTGTGGGATTCTAGGAGTGAAAATAAAGTGGACTGAGAGGCCATCATGAAGTCTTGGAAGATGGCTAGGATGTGCATAAAAGAACGAAAAGGAATCTGGGTAAGTAAAATAAAAAAATTAATCCCAAAAGGAAGAAAGTATCACACTCTTTTTTCCCTTATTAAGGAGGGGAGAGTAGTGGGCAGCAGTCATGAGAAGAGGCTTTTCAGGTTGTTTTTATTTTATTCCCTTCATAACCTCTAGATGCCAAGTTCTTATTAATAGAAGAACAGAAGGCTGGGCATGGTGGCTCACGCCTGTAATCCCAGCACTTTGGGAGGTCAAGGTGGGCAGATCACCTGAGGTCAGGAGTTCATGACCAGCCTGGCCAACATGGTGAAACTCTATCTCTACAAAAATACAAAAATTAGCCAGACATGATGGCAGGTGCCTGTAATCCCAGCTACTTGCGAGGCAAAGGCAGGAGAATCACTTGAACCCGGCAGGCGGATGTTGCAGTGAGCAAAGATCACGCCACTGCACTCCAGCCTGAGCAACAGAACGAGACTCCATCTCAAGAAAAAAAGAAGAAGAGAAAAGAGTCCCGAAACGGCCACCACTACCCCAACACCTTCAATCAAAATACTGATGTTTTTTCTCTGGCATTTCACTTTCACTGTGGCTTTCCCTGAAAATCCAGTAAATTCATTAATAACGCAGAGTTGAGCCCATTATGCATCTGTTGACCTAAAAAAGCTGACCTTCGGCCAGGCGTGGTGGCTCTCACTTGTAATCCAGCACTTTGGGAGGCCAAGGTGGGCGGATCACCTGAGGTCAGGAGTTTGAGACCAGCCTGACCAACATGGAGAAACCCCATCTCTACTAAAAATATAAAAATTAGCCAGGTGTGGTGCCATATGCCTGTAATCCCAGCTACTCGGGAGGCTGAGGCAGCAGAATCGCTTGACCCCAGGAGGCAGAGGTTGCGGTGAACTGAGATCGCGCCATTGCACTCCAGGCTGGGCAACAAGAGCTAAAATCCATCTCAAAAAAAAAAAAAAGCTGACTTTCAACTTCACAATGTTACATTTGTATCTCTAGGATTCTATTACATCAGCATCACTACCTTAAAAACTATTAAAATAAACCATGTATAATCATCAGTTACATAAAAATGTGTAGCTGGGGCATTTTTATTTTGTTCACATAGTAGTAAGTGTGAGTAAAGATTTTATCTGGAAGAAATTTTTGTATAATATAGACAATGCCTTGCACATAAGATATCTGAATGTTTCCATGTTTTGAATTAAACTCATCAAAACCCCTCAGATTATCTTTAAATACTCACTGCACCCACGTTGCCATCCCCAAGTTAAAATGAACAATTCTAAGGAGGCCAAGGCTGAAGGATCACTTGAGCCTAGGAGTATGAGAATAGCCTAGGCAACATAGGGGGACCCGTCTCTACAAAAAATTTTAAAATTAGCCAGACATGGTGGTATGTGCCTGTGGTCCTAGTTACTTGAGGCTGAGGCAGAAGAATACTTGAGCCTGGGAGGTTGAGGCTGCAGTGAGTCATGATCATGTCACTGTATTCCAGCCTGGGTGACAAGAGTGAGACCCTATCTCTAAAGAAAAAAATTATTAAAAATTCTATTTCTGATTTTAGGGAAAACAGGATTCAGAAAGAGAAGCTTTCTTTACCAGGTAACAAGGAATTTGCCTATGACAAACATTATTATCATAATTTTACAAAAGAAAAAACACTGGCTGGATTTTGAATATAGGTTTGACTGTAATAGCTTTAATTAATTACATTATAACACACTGCCTCAAATTTAATACAAGACTGAAATTGTAACGAGATATGATTTAAATTGGTAAAAACTGGTCACAGACTTTTTCTCCAGTCTTAAGCAAAAGATGTTCGAGTATAAGTGATACCACTGAGGATAAGAATTATTTAAAAGACAATAGTAATAACTGTATATTTATAGTTTAGTTTTCTAATATTTACTGCTATGTTAACTTTTAAAGTTTTCAATATAAATTAAAAGAGGAAACCTAAGATGTTAGAAGTGTACAACAACCAAAGACAAACAAGGAGGTAAGAAAAGTATCCTAAGCCTCCCCCAAACTGGGTCACCAGTTCCTGAATAAGTGTTCAATGTCACTTTTTTGGTTTTTTTTGGCCTATCGAAATACCAAATTTCTTGGAAGGCTTACTGGAGACAATTTTTTTTAACTAGACTTAATTTCTGTTTTAATTATTTAAAATTATTAAGTCAAACCACCTGATAAGGACAGAATAAATTTAAATACATTAATGTAAAATTTATCCAACTATTGAATATTGGTCTGAAAACACTTATTCATGAAAGTGATAAATTTTTGGTTATCAGACTGGCAGACAGAACACATCTAAAACCACTACTGAAATGACACTTTATCTGTCAGAATCTGAGTGACAATAAAATTAAAGGCCAGGTGTGGTGGCTCATGCCTATAATCCCAACATTTTGGGAGGCCAATATGGGAGGATCGCTTGAGGCCAGGGCAAAATAGGGACATCCTGTTTCTACAGAAGATTTTAAAACAAAATTTTAAAAAAGGTAATAAAAAAGTAATAAAAATAATATTAAAAAGAAATGTCACTTGAAATCATCTTATTCGACAAATTAAGAAAGCACAGAATGGGGGAGATTTGGTGCTGTTTTTATCTTTAATCAGGATACACAAATTCTAAAGCAAAAATAGACAAGGGGCAGTGGCTCATGCTTATAATCTCAGCACTCTGGGAGTGTGAGGCTGGAGGATCTCTTGAAGCCAGGAGTTCGAGACCTGCCTGGGCAACAAAGCATGAGACCCCATCTCTTAAAAAAACAAACAAAAAAAATTAGCTGGGTGCGGTGGTGTGTGCATGTAGTCCCAGCTACTTGGGAGGCTATAAGCAGAGTAGTACAAGGCTGCAGTGAGCTACCGTCACGCCACTGCATTCCAGCCCTGTCTGTAAAAGTCAGTCAATAAAGAAGCAAATAAGCATGGTTTTGTTCTGAATTGTAACTGATGTGACTGAAATTTGTTGACTGGAAAATTAAAATTTAGCTCGCCTTGAATTCTTGCATTGCTTCTAAACAGTTAAGAAGTTATGAGGGCCGGGCGTGGTGGCTCAAGCCTGTAATCCCAGCACTTTGGGAGGCCGAGATGGGCGGATCACGAGGTCAGGAGATCGAGACCATCCTGGCTAACACGGTGAAACCCCGTCTCTACTAAAAAAATACAAAAAACTAGCTGGGCGTGGTGGCGGGCGCCTGTAGGAGGCTGAGGCAGGAGAACGGCGTGAACCCGGGAGGCGGAGCTTCCAGTGAGTTGAGATCCGGCCATTGCACTCCACCCTGGACGACAGAGAGAGACTCCGTCTCACCAAAAAAAAAAAAAAAAAAAAAAAGAAGTTATGTATCAGGCTAGGTGCGGTGGCTCATGCCTGTAGTCCCAGCACTTTCAGAGGCTGAGGCGGAAGGATCACTTGAGCCTAGGAGTTTAAGACCTGCCTGGGTGACATAGTAAGACCTCATCTCTACAAAAAACTAAAAAAAATTAAAAATAAAAAAAAAATTAGCCAGGGAGAGTGGCATGCGCCTGTGGTCCCAGCAACTCAGAAGGCGAGGCAGGAAGATTGCTTAAGCCCAAGAGGTCAAGGCTGCAGTAAGCCATGTTCACACCACCACACACCAGCCTGGGCAACACAGCAAGACACTGTCTCACAAAAATAGTAAAAGAAAGAAATTATCTATTAGAAACAAGGCTTAGTTGTAAACCCCTTGGAATTACGGGTACCTATATATGAGAATGGGTGCTATTATACATACACATATCCCCTAAGTCAATGGTTAAGGAGAATATGTATCAGACTTCTTTAGGACTTTTCCAAAAGTCCCTATATCCCCCATGATATAACTATGGCTACACAATCTCTGTGGTGTAGGAACTAGGCAAAGGTATTTTGAAAAAGCTCCCCCCATGATGCTGATACATCCCTTATTAAGAACTATTACCAACGACAGTATTCTCATATGTGCATGTACTAGAAATAATTTTCTTACAAATGCAAAAATGTCACCTAACTGAAAAAAAATCATCTCACTTCCAAAGCAACCCTCCCCACATTACCTTTTCCTTCTCTCGGTTTCTTCTTTATACCTAACTCAGGAGACCCATTGGAAATTGGTGATTGCTGGGTCTTTGGTTTACGGCCAACTGAAAAAATAAGATATTGAAACCATATGTTGAAAACAAGAAAAATATGAGAGGCATGATTAGCAGACTTTCTGATTACACATTATTCATTTAAATGGACACTAATTTGTAGATAAATATACTCTGTATGAAAAGCTGCTTCTAAAAGGAGTACTAAAAACAGTTCTGTATTTTAGATTACAGCAGTGAGTAGTAATCTCTGTCATACACATTGGCACAGCCTCGATTGCCATATACATTGGTCAGAGCCTTGATTTGCCAATCTTTTTTTTTTTTCCTTTTTTTTTTGAGATGGAGTCTTGCTCTGTCACCCAGGCTGGAGTGCAGTGGCACGATCTCGGCTCACTGCAACCTCTGCCTCCCAGGTTCAAGCAATTCTCCTGCCTCAGTCTCCCAAGTAGCTGGGACTACAGGCGCCTGCTACCACACCCAGCCAATTTTTTGTATTTTTAGTAGAGACAGGGTTTCACCATATTAGCCAGATGGTCTCGATCTCCTGACGTCGTGATCCGTCCGCCCTGGCTTCCCAAAGTGCTAGAATTACAGGCATGAGCCACCGTACATGGCCTTGCCAACCTTTTATATTAGTGTAGCAATAGAAACAAATCCTAGTAAAAACTTAATTTGTTTTCTGTTCTATAGGATTGGGAGAAACAGCTTTAGCAACTTATTGCAGAAGATCTGATAATTTGCAAAGCTCTTTGAACTCAAATGAGGAAAAGTAAAAAACAACAAACACTCTCTACTGCTCTGGATCAGTTAATTCACCAGAATGTAAGCATAAGTGTTTCAATTTCCCCACTTCCACATGCAGATACATTACAAGGGTAAAAACACTTCCAAGTGCTTTTTATGTCTAATAAAGGTTTGTGTCCTTCCCTTTTGTTCCTCCTCATTTTTGCCATAAGGCTCTCTCAGATAGACTAGCATCCACAATGAATAGAAAAAATAAGGGCTATATACTTTTCTACACAAAAGAGGATTAAGCCTGAATGAGCTACATTCAATCCTGAGTACAGATGGATGAACACTGGCAGGTGAGAGGCAGACTCAAGAAATAAACTGGAAATACGTAAGTATGCTGTATTTTAAAATCAAATATATATATATATACACACACACACTTTTTTTTTTAAGAGATGGAGTCTCACTCTGTCACCCAGACTGGAGAGCAGTGGTGCGAACATGGCTCACTACAGCCTGGGTTCAAGCAATCCTCCCGCCTCAGCCCCCTAAGTAGCTGGGACTAAGTCATGCACCACCACGCCCGGCTAATTTTTATATTTTTTGTAGAGACGGGTTTTACCATGTTTGCCCAGGCTGATCTTGAACTCCTGAGCTCAGGCAATCTGCCCGCCTCAGCCTGCCAAAGTGCTGGATTACAGACACGATCAAATATATTATTACTGATTTGGTGATTGTTCTACATCTGAGATTTCTGATGTCACTCTATTCTTCAATAGGAAACATTAAATTAATTATATTAATCTATATAATTAATTATATAAAGAACTAGTTAAAGCATCTGAACATCTGTATTTCAAAATGCACAGATATACTTTAGAATTCTGGTAATTCTAATCAAGAAGTCTGTTTGCAACAAAAAATAAAACAGAAAGTTCACTGGTCTCTGTTAGAATACAGCTTAATTACTCAATTTAAATAATATTTATACATATGAATCAGACAGTAATAAAACTAATATCTTCAGCATCTCCTAAATTCTAGCACAAAAGCCCAATTTAGTAAAGTTAGTGCAAAAAGGTTTAATTTATTTTCTCATAAAGCTGCACGTCCAAAGTCATGTTCCTTAATAAATTACCTCCGTAGGAAAATGGGTTCTATATTCATATTAACTTTTAGAACACCATACGCTATCTTCTCTTGGAAGATAGCAAGATCCACAATGTACATTAGTATATTAAAGGATCTCAAAATAAAAAGAGGGACTGCTATTAAAAAATAACCTATCTAAGTTTGCATATCCCAAATGTACTTAACCACAAAAATATAAATAATGATGCTCTTACTCTTCATTGTCTCCCTTACGGTAATAAGTACAGACAGAATGGTTACATGTATTTTTTTTTTTCTTTGAGACAGGGTCTCACTCTGTCACCCAGGCTGGAATGCAGTGGCACGATTATGGCTCACTGTAGCCTCCCAGGCTTAAGCGATCCTCCTGCCTCAGCCTCCCGAGTAGCTAGGACTACAAGCATGTGCCACCATACCTGGCTAATTTTTTTTAATTCCTCGAGATGAAGTCTCACTATGTTGCTCAGGCTGGTCTTAAACTCCTGAGCTCAAACAATCCTCCTGCCTCAGCCTCCCAAAGTGCTGGAATTACAGGCGTGAGCCACCACACCCAGGCTTGTAATTTTTAAATGGTCATTAAGAGCTTTCACAGAAATAAATAAAATTGTTATTAAATTGGCAAAGTATTTCCTGGTTTATAGAATATCATATATCCTGGCTCCCAACATGGCCCGTTTTTCATGGTCTTTTCCATCTTCCTTTAAATGTGTGTGGGTTTTTTTTTTTTTTTTTTTTTGAAACAGAGTCTTACTCTGTCACCCAGGCTGCAGTGCACTGGTGCAATCTCAGCTCACTACAACCTCCACCTCTCGGGTTTAAGCGATTCTTCTGCCTCAGCCTCCCGAATAGCTAGGACTATAGGCATGTAACACCACAGCCGGCTAATTTTTGCATTTTTAGTAGAGACAGGGTTTCATCATGTTGACCAGGCTGGTCATGAACTCCTGACCTCAAGTGATCTGCCCACCTGAGACCCCCAAAGTGCTGGGATTACAGGCATGAGCCATCGTGCCCAGCATTAAATCTAAACAAACATTTCTTAAGTATTTTGTGACAGCTCTCATTGGATGCAACCAGCCAAGTGCTATAGCAGGCAGTGGGTAAATAAGGCTATTTATATGTATGCCTTTTGTTTTTAAATGATTACATCAGGAAGTAATTCTTCCTCCTAAATTCTCTCATGTATACCTCTCTCGAGATGCATATAATCTATATGTATTGCAAGTGGGAAGACACTGTCTTATTCTCATCTCCCTTACAATAATGACCACAGAATGGTACACACTGTGGCAATCTGAAACACTATATTTAATGAATAAAAGGAAATACCATTATTTCAAATGCACCTTTATTTTTACCTTTATTTTACTCTAAAATGTGAAGAGTTAGAGAAGAAAGGAGAATTAGGTGAGTACTCAATTACTCAGAATGTCATTTCTTTCCAATTTTACCCTTGATTTCAACAGAAAAAGACTCACTGCCCATGTCCTCATGATGTTGAAAATGTGCTATTGGGATGAGGGGAGCAGAAATTTCAGCAGGAGTCAAATAGTAAGTGGAAATGCTCTTTACCCACTGGTGAGTTTATGCTAATCAGAAGTCTCTATCAGCATTCTTAGTGCTTCAAAGCAGAAGGTATAAGGTAAAAACAGCATGATATATAATAAATGATATATAATATATAGTATATAAATCACACTATGTATCATATATTGTATCTAGCATATAAGTGATATATAATATATACAGTATGACATACATATATATATCTCTCTCACTGTTTATTTAGGTTTTTTGAGATAGGGTCTTGCTATGTTGCCCAGGTTGGCCTCAAACTCCTGGGCTCACGCAATCCTCTCACCTCCTGAGCAGCTGGGACTAAAGGTGTGCCTGGCTTTTTAAAAAATATCCATGAAAGCAAGAGAAGACAAGACTTTGTAAAATAAAGAATAAAATGGTGTGTGTGTGTGTGTGTGTGTGTGTGGTTTTTTTTTTAAGTAACCAAGTACCCATAAAAGGATCAACAAGGAGAAGATGGAGTAAGACAAGGTGCAGGGAATCTCTGATCTGTCTTCTGTGTGTCGAACACCTGTTAGATATCATTGTCACACAATTATCCTCAAGCCTTACATACTATCTCCTTTAAACAGTATGAGTATGTTAAAACACTAAATTAAAATCTCAATGTTGATTATTTGAGAATATCTAGTTAAGATAACATCAATCTTAAATCTACAGCATATACTATTTTCTATGTCCCTTGATGAGGAAAAAGGTAAGAAAAAAATTTTCACCTGCCTTCTCAGAAATGTATAAATATACTCTACCTTTTTTCTTTTTCATTGGTTCATGGCTATCTGGTGATGTTGGAATAGGAGAGGTATCCATTGGTTCAGACTCTTCAGTTGACACCTCCACTACAGTTTCTGTAATGACATCTGGCCTCATAGCAGCATGGATAAATTCTGGAGTTGATACACAAGGAGGAACAAACACTTCCACTATAAAAAAAAGTTGAAAAATTAAAATTTCCCACCCCCATCAATGTTTCTTATGTGGATAGTTCAATATTTAGAAGAGGTGAGATTTATTAAGAATTAATCAAAGCAGGATAAGAGCTAATTTGCTGAATATTCAATATGATTTAAACTATACAAGGAAAATAAATGCAAGGAAAATCAACTTAAAGGAAAAATGTTAATTCTCTGGGTAAAGCAAGGACCATGAGTAGTCACCCCACTCTTTCACACTTATACTTTCAAACTCAATGTAGAAAAATTCTAAATTATTCTAATAGTTGTGAAAGCATTTGAAAATAATAGTATAATAGTGAGTTAGTTAATAATTACTTTCTATCCACTTAGCCATCATTATTTTTTAACAGGTAATATGTGGCTCAAAATTTCAAAGATTTGTAAATATGTACTCAGTAAAACACAAGCACCTATACTTCATTTTAGAATATGAAAAGGAAAACTTGCTCATTACAGACAAGAAATATTACCTTTCAGTATTTAAAGTTTTATTTAATATAAGAGTCCTGATGTTTTAGTCACCAAAACAGTAGGTACAGATTGTTATCTGGTATTCTAGCACATGCAATAATGTTGCCCTGGCTTCGTTCGAATATGCACAAATAACCAAGATAAGACATTTCTATTTCAATTAAGAGATACACTTAATACATACTATCTTAGATTAATAGATTGACCAAAAATGCTGCAAATTTATTCTCATATCTCTGAGTAATACACAGGATTCTATTCAAATTAAGAAGTATGGTTGCTCTTATTGTAAATCCCAACGAGAAGGTGAGCTAGTCTTTTTGTATCAAGTCAAATTAACATTTGGGCATTAAATTTAGGACAAATCAGAATTGTACAAAATGACTATCAAGCTTGTTCTTAAAGACTAAGAGGGACCACAAAAAAATAAAAACTCACAATCTGAAAGATGTGTGAAAAATATGGCAAAAGTTCCCTTCGCTCTCTACCATATGTGGTTCTCCGGAGTTACTGCCTGTTTATCACTGAATAAAGGATTGAAAGTGGTCCTAACAGGCAACTGCTCCCATCTATCATACTCTGAAGGACTATGAAGGCTTATAACTTGTCCAGAGTTAAGGAAATAGACATTACAGTATAAATAGCTATTTAATAAATATTTGTCTACCTATAGTGGGTATTTTCTGTATCATTTGTTAGGAAAATTAAGTATTTAAGACTTGGAGGCCTTGACAAATAAAGTTCAATTACTGCTGTCATATATTCATGTATAATGTATCTTTGAGAATTCCCAACAATCCCCTTGGATTAAAAAAACAAAACTTTATTTTAGACATATGAAGTAGTATGACACGTTTAACATAAGAATGAACAGTTTACATACCAGGACTTCTTGAATCCCTCAAGCAGGTAGGAGATTCCATATGAAGCAGGGCTTCAGCAGCTTCAATTGTCTTATCTGTACAGTGTGCATTACTGCTATGAACTGATGCTTCCACTGGAGGAAAAATAAGTTCTACTCAATTAAAAATACACTAAACATATGACTAAAACATATTACTAAGAAATAAACATATTCACTCCTGAAAGAGAAATGAAAACTAAATAAATATAAAATAACACGAGTAACTCTAAGCCATTGGTATCTGTTTGTCTATATAAATTACAGAAATAATTTTTTAAAAGCTAGTATCTACATTTTATAAAATGAATACTGATATAAAATGAATGTTGATTATAAAGTTACCAATGACATTGATTAGAAATTACTGAGAAGTTGGCCAGGTACGGTGGCTCACGCCTGTAATCCCAGCACTCTGGGAGGCCAAGGAGGGTAGATCACCTGAGGTCAGGAGTTGAAGACCAGCCTGACCGACATGGTGAAACCCCATCTCTACCAAAAAATACAAAAATTAGCTGAGCATGGTGGCACACACCTGTTAATTCCCAGCTACTCGAGAGGCTGAGGCTGGAGAATTGCTTGAACCCAGGAGGTAGAGGTTGCAGTGAGTCGAGGTCGCACCACTGCACTCCAGCCTGGGCGACAGAGTGAGACTGTCTCAAAACAGTAACAAAAGAAATTACTGAGAAGTTTCTGAATCTTACTCAAAGGAAAACAAAGAAAGATCCTTGAAATTTGAACCCTGCATCAATTTTAGGCCAATACTAACTTGTAGGAAGGGAGGAAGGGGCAGGGAGAGGCTGGTTGTAGATTAACAACCCTGTGAGGGCAATTACATATTTTGATGTATCACGCCAAGTTAATTTAATTTAATCAATAAATTAATTTAATCAATTAATTCAATTCTTACAGACTCTCTTGAATGACTGAGTAAGCCCTCCATATCTAAGGGTTCCACATCAGCAGATTCAACCAACCTCAGATTGAAAATATTGCAGGGGAGGGAGAGGCAATAAAAAAAATTCAACAATTAAAAATACAATGTAAATACTACAGCATTTTGTATAAGGGACTTGATTGAGCATTCTAGGATTTCAGTATCTGCCAGGTGGAGGAGGCATCCTGGAACCAATACCCCAGGTATACTGAGGGACGACTGTACTCTCCAGGCACGGCTGCCTAAAGATGGATAACAACATGCATTAGATTTACTGCCAGAGTACTTGGGAACTTTCTTTAAAATTAACCTTGCTCTCTTCAGAGCCTCAGTGGGTTTTAACCTAAGACTTTTTCTTAGAGTTTATTCTTCCCACGAAGCCTTCAAATTCTACCACCCTTTGTATTTCTCTTCTTCTAACACTTCCTTTATGCTTTGCTGATTATGTTACTTGTAAACAATGTGTACAGCAGTGGTTTGAGCTTTCAGGTCCAACAGCTTGGGTTCCAGTCTCTGCCACTTATTTCTGTTACCTGAGGTAAGCAACTTAATCTCTATCAAACTTCAATTTCCTGTTTCATAGGGCAAGAATATGATAATTTCTTATCATTCCTGTAAGACTGTAAACTTCTTGAGGTCTGGGGGGCTAGCTTAACCAATCTTTACATATGCCATGGTTCCCAACATAGACTTTTCATGGAGCAGACATGCAGATTTTTTTTTTTTTTAGACGGAGCCTCGTTCTGTTGCCTAGGCTGGAGTGCAGTGGCATGATCTCGGCTCACTGCAACCTCCACCTCTCAGGTTCAAGAGATTCTCCTGCCTCAGCCTCCTGAGTAGCAGGGATTACAGGCACATGCCACCACGCCCGGCTAATTTTTGTATTTTTAGTAGAGACGGGGCTTCACCATGTTGGCCAGGCTGGTTTCGAACTACTAGCCTCAGGTGATACAACTGCCTCGGCCTCTCAAAGTGCTGGGATTACAGGCATGAGCCATCACGCCAGGCAGATATTTCTTTTTATGTACTGAATTAAGGACAACCCACTGACCTTACAGGAAAATCAGCAATTCAAGAACAAATGTTATTATCTTTATAATATATTAATTTCACACCCTGACTTAAAATATTGAATAATTATCTTGGTAAGAGGTTCTGAAACATGAATATTTAAGAGTCTCTAACTTGACAGATTTTTCTAAGATATCCCCTAAAGGAACTAAAAGTAAATGTTTATACAAATTTCATAAAGTCATATTACAAATTCATAAGCACTACACACTAACGATATGAATCTTTTAAAACTGTTTCTAGGAAACTTTTAATTGGGGGAAAAAAATCCAGTTAGTCTCAAAGTTCCCTAAATGCTAAAGCCTCAGTCTTAAACAACAGTCATTTGGAAAGCATTTATTTCAAAAACCCAATGACTGTTTTACCACCTGTTGCACATCATCCACAAGGTACTGGGTCTCTCCAGTTGCTCTTTCCATTTATGGAAATCTGTTCAAAGCTAAATGGTTCCAGAGAGGCAGCCAAACCTCTAAGTAAATCTATCTTTAGGTGACCCTGCTTACTCTTATCTGCAGCTTCACTGAAGCAAAGGATTCAATCAGCCTGTGTAGTTCAACTTTAAGAAAACTTAGCATTATTAAGTATAACATACATTATTATTCTCAATTATTTTTTTCAAAATGCCTCCCTACAATACTCACATACACTAAGAAAAAAAACCTTGAAAAGCAAATTCTCCAGTTTTTAAAATTTATTCTAGCAAGCATTCTCTTTAAAGTCTGCTTGTGTTGCAATTTAGCTCTTGTCTTAGGTGCTATTAATAAACTATCCTGGGTAAACTAATTCCTTATGTAATTATATTAAGACACACCCTAAAACTTTACCATATTAAAATCAGAGCTTCAAGTATTCAATAATAATACAGCAAGAGAATTTTACCAGATTGTTTAATGTTTCAGCTTATAAACAAAATGAAATTTGCCTAACAGTTACTTACATATTACGTGCCCTGAATTCTTAGGTAGTTTGAGGCACATTTTCAAAACCATGATTTTGTGTTATTAAAATTGTTAGGTCAATGGAAGTTTCTTCTTCAAGGGGTAATTTTTGCACATATTTCTGACCTCAATTTCCCCTTCCCCCCTAAAATTCAACATAATATATCTCAGAAATATTTTAGAGTAAAATACATACACGTACTTAGAAAATTTACTCATTCATACTTTAAATTTAGGATGAGAACATAAAATAAGCATAAATTACCTATGAAGTTATCAGCCAGAAGATCTAATACTCTATGTACAACTGACAAATGGTTGCTGACATTTACCATGTGCCCAGACCCTGTGCTATAAACCTGACACAAGTGTGAACAGATCTCCGGCCTCATGAAGCTTATACTACTATAGGTTGGGCATGCCTTATCCAAAATGCTTAGGACCAGAAGTGTTTCAGATTTCGAATTTAAAAACAATGTATCTGCACTATATATTTCCAGTTGAATATCCCAAATCTAAAAATCCAAAATGCTTTAATGAGCATTTCCTTTGAGTGTCACATCAGTGCTCAAAGTTTTGGATTTTAGAACGCTCCATCTATAGTTCAGAGAGCATCAAAAACATAAATGGAAGATATTTCAAAACTAAATAAAAATGTCAAATAAACTTACTTTGTAAGTTAAAAGCATGTTAAGAGGAACACTGATTACTTTTTTGCTGCTTACTAATTTTATCTCGTCATTTTTATTTACTAACTAAAATAATGCAAAACACAAAAATCTAAGAGCCTATTCTCAGATCAATTTACAATAATGTACTAATGCCAGTTTCCAAAACTTAACACATTTTGTAAAAGTGAGCACTATCTTTTTATTTTTGTTTACATAAGTAACTTTTTACAACAGAAATTTAAGAAATATTTCTCCTACTTGTTTCTGTAATTCAAAAAAATGCTCTTTTGTTCAGATCAATAATTCAAATAAAATTTCAGCTATAATTTTGCACATTTCTTAAGAATAAGCATGAATTTAACAGTGTTGTGCAATCAAAGTAAGAAAGCTACAAACAAGAGCTGAAAAGCAGAATTCCTTATCTTACTTAAAACTTGACTTACTGGTATCTTTCTGTATCTACGAAATTTATGGAAGGAAAAAATAAATAACTCATTTTAAAAATAGAAACAATGGAGCTAAAAGTAGTCTGACAGGTATCATTTTCTAGTTACCACTGGTAGTGGGTATTGTTGGTCAATTCCCCTTGAAATAAACTTCAAGAACTGTTTTACTTTTTATTACAGTACCAAAAATAACATTTGCTCATACCTTCATTTAATATTGGTAAATATCTTCTTGTTCCATTTCTATCTTTCTAATCAACTGGTGTTTGTATGGTACTGCAGACTATTCCAGACTCACTCAACAGCTGTTACAAAATACCAAACTTGGTAATTAAGTCTGACAAGAGGCATACCTCTCAGCTTTGCATAAGAGAATGCTGGCAATGGATCTAGTTCATAAAAATGTTCTCAAGTCAAAAATAAAATTTAGTAGCAATTTAGTTTGAGAGCAGTGAAAAAAAATTAGAAAGCAGTTCATTAGGTGATAGTGGTATTCCCCTATAAGCAACACTATAAACTAATAGTACAAAGTCTTCACTCAACTACAGTACTGATTTACCACTACTTATCCTCTAATACCCCAAAGCAATACCAGTAATAGGTAAATGAAGAATACAAATAAATGCAATGAAAAGGGGGAAAAGGTAATTAAAGGTCTGGAACACTCCATCTTTACCTTTTCCCCCTTGACCTTTTAATCAATATGCTTGCATTATAAAGTACAAAAAGAAAAAAAGAATGGCTTTTCTTTTTTTCAGTACTCTCGGAGGGGGAGAGCAAACTGCCCTCTGCAAGATGAAATCAGCCAGAAATTATTTTCCAAACCAGAGTTGTCTGATAAAAATAAAAGCCACATATAATTTTAAATTTTCCAGTAGCTACATTTGTAAAAGCAAAGGAGAAATTAATACCTTCATTTAACCCAGGACATTGAAAATATTTTTATTTCAATGTGTAATCAATATAAGGAAGTTTCCCACTGCTTGTTTTTGAGTTTAAATTAATTAAAATTTAAAACTGAGTTTCTTAGCTACATTTTAAGTACTCAGATACATGTGGCTAGTGGCTACCATATAGTACAGACCTAAAGAACACGGTAATTCAGCTATCCTCCAACTTTTTTTTTATCAGAGGACACTTTTACACTCAAAATACTGAAGACCTCAAAGAGATTTTAGCTGTATTTATCATATTTGAAATTACAAAGAAAATTTCAAAATTATTAATTCATTTAAAATAATACACCCATTACTGCAAACACAAGTAATATTTTTTATGAAAAATAACTGTTTTTTGAGACAAGGTCTCGCTCTGTTGCTTAGACTGGAATGCAGTGGCATGATCATGGTTCACTGTAGGTTAGACTTCCTGGGTGTGATCCTCCCACCTGAGCCTCTCAGGTAGCTGGGACCACAGGCATGCACCAGCACAACCAGCTATTTTTATTTTTCTTAAGTGACGGAGGTCTCAGTATGTCGTCCAGGCTGGTCTCAAACTCCTAGGCTCAAGAGATCCTCTTGCCTTGGCTTCTCAAAGTGCTGGGATTACAGGCATGAATCACCATGCCTGGCCAAAAATAACTTTAAAAAAACAAAAAGTGAGTAGCTTTGTTTTATATATTTTTGCAAATCTTACTATACTTGATTTAATAGAAGGCAGGTGGATTCTCCTTCCTCTTTCAATCTATTAGAATAACTCATCTATACATAGCTCCTAACTCCTCTGTACACTTTTGAAAGTGAAAAGGCAAATAATGTCTTAGTATTATTTTCAAAACAGTTTTGTCTTTACAGATCCTGTGAAAGGCTCTTGGGACTCCCAGAATCCAGGTCAGAGCATTTGGTTTTTGAGAAGTGCAGCTGTAATTCATCATCAACTGTAATTAATAACAACCAAATTCTATCCCCAAGCTTATATAAGTTTTAGCTTCTAAACATAAACATCAGTGTGTAGATGACAAATTATGATTCGAGGCTGGGAGCTGTGGCTCACGCCTGTAATCTCAGCACTTTGGGAGGCCAAGGTGGGTGGATCACCTGAGGTCAGGATTTCAAGACCAGCGTGGCCAACACGGTAAAACCCTGTTTCTACTAAAAATACAAAAATTAGCCGGGCGTAGTGGCTCACGCCTGTAATCCCAGCTACTTGGGAGGCTGAAGTGGGAGAATCACTTGAACCTGAAAGGCAGAGGTGAGCCAAGATTGTGCCACTGCACTCCAGGCTGGGCGACAGAGCAAGGTTCCATCTCGAAAAATAAAATAAGTAATAATAAGAAAGAAAAATTACGATTCTATAAGTTAAACAGTATTTGTCTACTCACAGATAGAGTTTTTAAAAAGCTTTTCTTAAGCATTTCTTTGCATCCTTTTGAACATTTTGCTATAGATGTCACAAGGAATCAATCATTTTACACAATTATCAAACACAAGAAATCATTTTAAATAGTTACCAAAAACATTCTGCTGCTTGCCCTTCTCCACCAACCAAATTTGTTTCTAAAATAGTTTTATGTTGAATGATTCTGATTGGCTATTTACACAGGGACTGATGTGACCATGTAACTCAGTTTTTACATGAATTTTAGTACCAATGCTGCAATGATTTGTGAAGGGTAATTTCTAAAATTCCTTTTCAAATGAGCTTTTTAAAAAGAAAACCAGTGTCATTCCTTGAGTTTCATTTTAATGCATCTATTCACATACTGCTTTTAACTTTTTTTATACTGCTAAATTTTTTTCAATTTGATCTTTTCAAGATTGAGACTACATATTCCAATTTACAGTAAATCAGAAATAATTCCAATTTCATAATCAACTTTAATAATAGGTTTTGTCAGTGAAAATATTTAGGCTAACTTTCCAGAAAATTTTCACCTTCATTTAATAACTGCATTGTTCACCAAAACTTCTAGTTACCTTATTTCGCAAATGTGAAAAAAAAATAAAATAAGAAAAGACAAATAAAGAAAAAAGTCAAGGAAGGTATACTAGAGAATAAGGCAGAAATCTTCCAGAAAATCCAGACTGTACATATACAATACTTTCACATAAATATTAGGAAAGTAACAATGCTAGACATTTGTTTTTTCCTAAATTAAGCTATATACACTAGAAATAAGCCTAAATTATTAAATAAACTATATTACAGACTTAAACATATGAAGAGCCTCAAGTTACAATTGGCACACATTTTTATTTTCAAAGACTGGATAAAAAAAGTTAACCTCCCAATTACATAACGAACGTATAGACATATTCACTCACATGGTGTAATATTTAAAAAAAAAAAAAAAAAAACCCAGGAGAAGCCTTACCTTTCCATTAAGTATTTCCAAGCCACTTATTTTAGAGCTTTAAAAGTCATTAGGAATCATCTAGTCAACCCTGTCCTCTAAGAGAAAATGAAGCCCTAAAGAGGTTACGTCACTAGCTAGTTTAGTGACAGCTAGATATAGATCCTCAACTCTTCAGGTCAAGGCTCATTCGCATACATCATATTGTCCATGAAAATTTTCTAAAGTATTTCGAGACTTTACTACAAACATACTTTGTAAAATGACAGTGAGTTTTAATAAATAACCTTATTTATTTCATCCTTTACTCAGACTCCTCTGGCAGCATGTTTATAGCTAAAGGAATGCAAACATGATAATGCCTCTAAAGGAAGAAAATAAAATCAAAAGTATATTAGAGCTTAACAGCTACCTTAACATGTGTAGCAACAGTGATAATATTAAGTGTTATATACTTGCTTAGAAACAAGTTATGCTGAAAATATTAACCTAAAGCTTATCTCCTCTACAAGTTGTATAAATATCATTCTACACTAATCATCAACCCATTACAGCAATCACTGGAGCTATTTTTTACATTTATACATTATATAGATTTTCACCTGTCTCCCCAGACTGTAAAATCTTTGTGAGGACAAATTCTCTCTCACACTTGATGACTTCCCTCAAGGAGATAAAAAGGTATTCTGTCCATTACACAAACACAAACTTTAGAAACATTATCCTACCAACGCTATTGAAAATTGGCAGCAATAAAAATTTAGAATCATGACTCCTAATCTTCTGGGCCATCTTTCCTCCCAAACTTTTAACACACTGAATAAACCTTGGGTAAATGAGCAAACCTCTCTCAAGTTTCCTTCTAAAATAAGGCTTGTAAGGGAGCTTCAGATTACATGAACATAATTGGTGAAATAACTTGAAAATAATTGTATGTAAAACATATTATTTACAAAACATTATTATCTTAAACTTTAAGATTCCCATATAGTACAGAAATGCAGTAGAGCTGGAAAACAGCACTTAACTTTTTGAAGCCCCTTTATCAAAAGAAGACAAAACTTTTGTCTTTTCAAACCAAAGACAGTCTTTTATATACACACATATACACTCCAAGGAAAATATCTACAGGCCATATTCAGTTTCGCTGGTAATTCCAAAAGCTTATGAAAAAAGAGTTTCCAATGGCAAAGTTAAGCCCTCCTACCTTTATAGTATCTTTCAAAGTTTTGATGCAAGGGCATTCTAAGGTTCTTTCCGAGCGTTCGCAACTACTGGAAACAACATGTCTTGAACTGTACATATTCAATATTCAAGAAATATCATTGACCCCACAACTTTACGTATCATTAGTACCAATAACATAAAGCCAAAAATTCCATCCCTTAATTCATATTGTAGTAATGGACAATATATACAAAGGAATCAAGTTCTCACTGTGCTCTCTTACTAAAACTTAAGTTCTTGTTCTGACCAGAAAGCAACTGTCAAACAGATGTGTTTTAATCACTACCCAGTAAACTGTATTTTCCTTTGGAACCTCTGAAATACATATTATTACATTTTATAGAATAAAAGACTGGTCACCACTGCGTGGTATTCAATACCTATATATTATTTAAGACTTTTAACCTAGAGCGCTTCCGTTAACTTTGGGTACACGTGTGTTCATGATTTCCCCCAAAAGAACTGAATCACAGAGTTTTGCCAGGCAAACTACTAATTTCAAGTTCCTTACCTAAAAACAATGGATGGAAAACTGTCAAGATCTTTTACAGAATTACTGTGTTCCCTGAATATTTCTCATCGTCCACTTCCCATCCATGGCAATATGAAATAGGAACCGGGAAGAGGAACATGTATGCTTACTATTACAGTAAGTAAACAGTATTCAAGCAGTGCTACATCGATTCAGAACCCTCACTGCGCTGTCTGCTATTAAGCAAAGCTTCTTTTTCTATGTAACTTAAGTCCGTGCCCTTCCGCTGCAGCAGTGGCGCCGCACATCCCCCACCCCTGCGGCCACTTCCGTGTTTACACTCCTCTTCCCTCCAATTCCATGCGTACATTGTCAGCTTCACTCCCGCCCAATCTTCATTGGCCCAGCGCGGGCCCGTAGTCCCGCCCCCAGAAATCAACGTTCTAATTTGGAACACCTCAGAGAGCAGATTGGAACCAGAGGCCTGTCAATCCCGTCCGTTCTGTCCTTTCCGAGGCGCTTCCGCTGTGGTGGGAGGTTTGGGGGGGAGGGGGGAAGGGGGCAATTCCGTGCTGAGACTTCCCTAGGGCCAAGACTCCCTCCCTCCCGCCTCGCTCCTTAACATTCACCCACTGTTTACAAAAATAAATGTTCTTCTCTGCACCGCAACCCTCCAGGTCAGGGGTACAAATATATTCCGTGTTCTTCCCATTCTCCCCCTAGAAAAAAACCCACGAGGGAAGGGGCATAAACCTAGTTTCTTCACAGCCACCCATTAAATGAGCAAAGGGAGGCGGGCCCCTGAAACATCATCCCGGTTACTCAACATTATTAAGTGACCCTGTCCAGGACCGTTACTCCCGAGACTGCATAAGGTGGGAATGTGCGGAGGAGGGAGGGTCAGAGCATTTTTTTTTGGCGGGTATCGGTCCACCGGACATCGCCCCTGGCTGCCTGGTCCATGCGGAAGTCATGGAATTGTGGACGAAGTCTGAAGGGAGAACCGAGCGGGGGTGGCGAGCGTTCCCTGGAGAAGCCCGCCGCCCCCGACCGCGGGCAGTAGCGGCCTCTCCGGCCAGACAGCGTGGCAGGCGCAGCCGAGAGACAACAGCCTCACTCACTTCCTGGTTCCTCAGCAACTGGGGTGAAGCGCACAACTCGTCCGCCCCCGAGTCCCCAACTTAACCGCGGCTCCGTTCTCCAGCACCCGCTGCCAGC
Source organism: Mandrillus leucophaeus (assembly GCF_000951045.1). Lineage (NCBI taxonomy): Eukaryota > Metazoa > Chordata > Mammalia > Primates > Cercopithecidae > Mandrillus > Mandrillus leucophaeus. The sequence goes on along the minus strand of NW_012103020.1, from coordinate 1,576,684 downwards.
GCTCCGCCCGGCAGCTGCTGCTGCTGCTCGCCGAACCCACCCTGAAGCGACAGCGCCGGATTCGAGGCAGGTTACTCTCCAAGGTGATCACTTCCTGATTCGTCGCCTCCATTACTTCATTCACTCCCCCCTTTCCCCCAGCCGCCCCAGTGACTGTGAGGTGGACACTGTACCCCCAGCACAGACTGCTACAGGGGAGTCACCCGCCTTCTGTGCACCCCCTCTCCTGCTGCACCGATGCACGGGAGAAAAGTTCCCCTGTCCTTACCGGCCCGGATGAGCAAATCCAGCTGGTTCGTGGGTCCCTCATGCAGAGACGTCGCCATGTTTATCCCGGGGCTGGAGCTGCTGCTTCACATTGACTTACACCGTGAGCAGCGGCGGCAGGGGAGGAGGCGGAACCCGCGGCCGGAGACACACGCCGTGCGACCGACACACACTCACGCACTCGCACACACTCCGACGCCCGGATCCTTGCGCGTCCTCCGACAGGAAGCCGAGGCCGGCCCGCCTCCCGCCGCCGGGCTGAGAAACCCCACCACCTAACGGCAGGGGCAGGGGCGGTGGCGGCGGCGGCGGCGGCGGCGGCTGTGGCGGCCGCCCCAGCTGGCAACGCGATCCTTCCGCCCCGCGCCCAGACAGGAAGTCCCGGACGCTCGCTCCGGAGAGCGGCAGCAGCCTGCGGCGAGAGACACCTGAGGCTGGGAAACGGCTCCGGGAGCCGCGCGAGGACACAGCCCCTCGGCAGGAAGAGGCACATTTCACGCTCTGCGGAAGAAAAGTCTGCAATTGTCCCCCCTCTGGAAAAGAGCCATTAATATTTTCTTCCTGGAAGCAATCTAATACCTAGTCCTGCAGCTGTAAATAAAGGTGGCTATTTAACTTCTTTTGGCTTTTTCAAACCTTATGCAACATGTAACCAGTTCACTTGAAACATCTGCACTTTAACACAGGAACACCAACAAAAAAGTCATACCTAGAACATATTCTGAAACCTTTACTTGGAAAGTAAGGAGTTCCCAACTTTCTGAGACCAACTTCGTCCTTTTCCCTTAACAGAAGTGTCAAAGAGCACATTAAACGGGTACTTAGTAAACAAAACACACCAACCTCTGGAGATTAGACTCCCCCAATATGCTAATCATGAAATTCATGTACCCTTTCATTTCTGTTTGGTTCATTTGGAAACAAATTTATAATGTCATTTACTTAAAAAAAAAATTCTTGCTGAAAACCTTATTACAAATACATATTAAAATACAATGGACGAGGGAGATAAATCGCCAATTTAATGACTAAATTTACTGAACACAGGAAATCAAACCAATATAATGACGACGCTTCATTAAAATGCTTCCCTGGTTTCAGAATTTCATAATACATAAATTGTTTGAAACAAAGGGTTATCCTAAAGTTGTTGGCACACAAAACTTACATAAAGGAACAGTGCCTCCTACAGAGTAAGTGCTCAGTAAGTATTTGCTGAATAAACAAAAAGATCTGGCAGTTACAAATTTAAAATAACAAGGTGACAATTTTTATGATCCGAATTAACTGTGTAGAGAAAAAAAGTTTTCAGTGGTAACATTAAAGCGATATCATTTCATAAAATCTTGCCCAACCTGAGTGCAGCATCAGAATGGATTTACATAACCCATGACTATTTTTTCTCATTTATCCTAATATTCATTTATTCTCTTGGTCCTTTTACCCTACCCCTATGACCATGATCCTCACTCTCCCAAAAAAGAACCTACATGCTATTTCCAAAGTACAACTCCTCTTTAAATAAGGATCTCTTTCTTGAATTAGGTAAACCTGCCATGTATGGGACAAAATGAACTACATGGTAGTTTTTGTATTTTATTGCCAATCAGTTTAAAGTAAGCATCATCCTTAGCCAGGCATTGTGATGGGCCTCTGCACCTAGGGACTCAAGTCTGAAGCCAGCCGTTTTCTTGAGCCCAGGAGTTTCGGGTTGCAGTGAGCTATGATCGCACCATTGCACTACAGCTAGTTATTTGAGAACCACAGAGTTAGTCCACTTCTTCACTTTACACATTGGGAAACTGAGGCCCCAAGAAGTTACTTAACAAAGTTTACAAAGTATCTTATTACTTCAAGGTCAAAACTCTTACAAAACAGTCTTCTATAAAATTTAGAAGTTATAAAAAAATAAAGTTAAATCCATTTTAATACTATTATATTTATAGTATTATAAACTGCAAAATGGTTGATTTTTTTTTAATGTCAAAGGTAAAGCAATGGGAAGTTAAGAGAGAAAAACGGAAGAAAACAGTTTTGAGAAGTGAATAATGCGAGAATAGGAAGAGGCCAAGCTGTCTTAAGTTTTTCTCATACAACAATGAAATTCAAAGTTGGTATCTTGAGCATGTTTAGGGAAAAAACAGGGTCAAGAAAACCATAAGAAAAATATGTCTGTGAAGGACAAGTTGGAATCACGTAATTTAGGAGCACCAAGTAAAGTCTGGTCTGTCAACATCAGAAAATAGACAATAGTTACAGAAGTGCAGTCTACAGATGTACAAAGAAAAAAGATGAATTATTTCATATATTTTATACTACTGTTTAAATGTCTATTTGAGCTTTTTATGTTACTGATTTATTTAATAGTCAGGTTTTATAAAGTATTATTAAAATGAAGATGTTCGAACCCATAGTCATAAACTAATTCATTTATTCAACAAATTATTATCCAGTACTTACTTTAAGCAAGTTTCTGTTGTAGGTGTTTATTAAGCTGGTAGCACTAAATTATGTAACAAAAGGAAGAAATTAAGCCTTCTCAATTCATACAAAATTCCCCACCCACCAAGGGTGAAAGTCTTAGAGACAGTATGATACACAAGACTGCTTATATATGAAATTAAATAATAGGGTGTATATACAGTGGGTATAATTACCACCCAAGGATGTTAAATTATTTATAATTATAAAAGCCTTCATAAGGCATATATTTTTAATAGGGGTTCAAAGAGGCAAATTTTTGTTAATGAAATGTGTATTTTTTCTGAGGAAAAGGACTATGGCTAATTTTAGATTCTCAGAGGATCATAACTCCTAAAAGTAATTTTATTGTAAGTCTTTCTATGTACAACCATGAAAATCCTCTGATGAGTAAGGGTCCAGTATGTACTGTTTTTGATACGTACTTAGCTTAGCTGTGATCTGACTTAGGTTCATGTTTTTTGCATTTTAATTTATCCCTGGGCCAGACTCTCCTTGAGACTTGTTGATTCTTCGCTTTATGATTTATACTAAACAAACCATTCTGTTCAATTCTTAGCAGCCACTCTTATAAGACTGTCAGCTAAGTATTGCAGCTAGTCATTAATTCATTCATTTAGTTATAGAAACAGGGTCTATCAAGGCTGGTCATCAACTCCTTGCCTCAAGCAATCCTCCTGCCATGGCCTCCCAAAGTGTTGGGATTACAGGCATGATTTGTGCCCAGTCCTGCAGCTAGTCTCTTCTATGGGTGTTAGACAAACAACGTTTTTTCTTTTCTTTTTGACACGGAGTCTCGCTCTGCTGCCCAGGCTGGAGTGCAGTGGCGCGATCTCAGCTCACTGCAAGCTCTGCCTCCCGGGTTCACGCCATTCTCCTGCCTCAGCCCCCCAAGTGCTGGGACTACAGGCGCCCCGCACCACGCCCAGCTAATTTTTTGTATTTTTAGTAGAGACAGGGTTTCACCGTGTTAGCCAGGATGGTCTCTATCTCCTGACCTCGTGATCTGCCCGCCTTGGCCTCCCAAAGTGCTGTAATTACAGGCGTGAGCCACCGCGCCTGGGCACAAGCAACTTTTTAAAATAGCATCTATTAAGCACCAAATATACATGAGTTAAAATACTTAATTATCTCTATAGTTTAAACAACATTTATGACAACTGATTTCAAGGGTTTGAGTTCTTTATTATCATCGAAGAATATGTAGTATCTTGAAACTACTGGAAAAAAATTTGCAATTCTTGTGAAACTTTACAAGGGCCCATATATAATTCTTGTTTAGCATGTTTATGAAAAATTACAGGCTGGGCACGGTGGCTCACGCCTGTAATCCCAGCACTTTGGGGGGCCGAGGCGGGTGGATCACCTGAGGTTGGGAATTTGAGACCAGCTTGGCCAATGTGGTGACACCCCGTCTCTACTAAAAATAAAAAAATTAGCTGGGTGTGGCGTCACATGCCTGTAGTCTCAGCTACTCGGGAGACTGAGGCAGGAGAATCATTTGAACCCAGGAGACGAAGGTTGCAGTGAGCTGAGATCATGCCACTGCACTCCAGCCTGGGACACAGAGCAAGACTCTCTCTTTTAAAAAAAAAAAAAAAAAATTTTACAATAAAAATTTTACTGAAAATATACTAGTCAAATCTCATTTAATTCCAAAAGGAATATTTAGATTAACTAATGTTTTCTTCTCTTACAATACTTTCTGAACTCTACCCACTGAAAAATTCTTCAAATGTCAATACTGAGTTTTTAATTGCCAAATCCAGTGACCTCTTCTCAGTCTCCATCTTACTGCTTCTCCAAATATTGTTGACTACCCCTTTATTGAAATCCTTCCCTTCGTTTGATTTTCATGATAGTAAACTGTCTTTGTTTCTTCCTATTCCTTTTCAGTTGTCTTCACCCACTTCTACACAACCGTTAAACATGACTGTTCGCCCAAAGTGTGATCCTTAGCCGCCTTGTCTCCTCATTCTCCACTCTCTCCCTCTAGAGTGGTATTATCCACCCCCACCAAGGACTTTCTTTTTTTTCTCTCTCTCCTTTTTTTTTTCCTGAGACGGAATTTCGCTCATTGCCCAGGCTGGAGTGCAATGATGCAATCTTTGCCCACAGCAACCTCCCCCTCCCAGGTTCAAGCGATTCTCCTACCTCAGCCTCCAGAGTAGCTGGGATTACAGGAATGTACCGCCACACCCAGCTAATTTTGTAGTTTTAGTAGAGACGGGGTTTCTCCATGTTAGTCGGCTGGTCTCCAACTCCTGACCTCCGGTGATCCGCCCACCTCGGCCTCCCAAAGTGCCGGCATTACAGGCGTGAGCCACCACGTCTGGCCAAAGACTTTCAATACTATTACTATACTGATTCAAAAATCAGCATATCAAGTCTTGATTTACTTTTTAAAAAAAATATAGGTACTAATTTCCAATTGTATAATAAACATCTCTACTTGAATAACCAACAGATAACTAAAGATCCTTTATCTACAGATTTCATTTACTCTATCAGTAACCATCATCTTACCAGGTTAGAAAACTTAGTCATCTATGTTCCTAGTTTAAGAACTCATCTCTTATACATTTTTAGGGGGATTTAAACTATATAGGAAATTGCTAAAAATAATGTAACATAGTCATATCCCCTTCTCAACCAGAACCTACAACTACTCATTTATGCTGTAAGATTGTTTTCTCCCTAAGAAATAACATATAAAAGATGAAGATGGCATTTTTTAATACGACCCCCAGACACCCTTCCATCTCTCCAGAGAAATTGCTATCATGAGTTTAGTGTATATTCTTCCATTCTATTTTTTATACTTTTACATGCATATATATGTACATATGTGTTTGTGTATGTATCCCTGAATGACATATAGTATTATTTTACATGCTCTGGGTACATAAATGACATTAAACTACATATGCCATTCTAAAATGTATTTTTTAACATTCAATATTTACATTCTATCCATGTCAGTATAAGTAAATATAGCTATGCTTTTTAAATGCTACAAAGTATTCCAATGTATGCATTTACCCCATTTTATTCATCACATTATCTAAGTTATTCATCACATTATCTAATAAAGTTATTTATCACATTAGCAAAGAGTTTCCATTTCTCACTTTTATAAATAATTCTGCAAAAAAAAAAATTGTTTTCTTAAACATGTATGGTAGAGTCTCTCCACATCATATACCAACAAACAAAGTTTCTAGGTTATAAAATAAGCATTTTCTTTTTTTCTTTTTTGGTATGGGTCTCACTCTGTCACTGAGGCTAGAGAATAGTGGCATGACCATAATTCACTGCAGCCTTGAACTTCTGGGCTCAAGTGACCCTCCACCTCAGCCTCTTAACTTAGCTAGGACTACAGTCATATTCCACACCTGGCTAATTTTTAAAAATAATTTTAGAGGGTCTGTCCATGTTGCCCACAATAGTCTTGAACTCCTGGTCTCAAGATAGCCTCCCATTGGTCTCCTGAGTAGCTAAGACACACACCACTACACTCAGCTTGTAAGTACAAATTTAATTTGACGTAATTCTGTCCAAAGTGGCTATGCAAGTCCAGTGGTTTGGTAGAGTTACCATTTTTCTCACATGCTTGTCAATCCAAGATATAAGCTGAATTTTTAAATTTCTGCCATGTGTTGAGTAACAAGAAATTTTTCATTGTTGTATTAACATGCATGTATTTAAGTATTAAGGATAAATGTTTTTCATATACATTAGCTGGACATGGTGGTGCACGCCTGTAATCCCAGCTACTCCGGAGGCCGGGGCAGGAGAATTGCTTGAACCTGGGAGGCAGAGGTTGCAGCGAGCTGAGATCGTGCCACTGCACTCCAGCCCAGGCAACAGAGTGACATTCCATCTCAGAAATAAAATAAAGTAAAATGCTAAAAAAAAAAAAAAAATAGAGCCGGGTGCAGTGGCTCACACCTCTAATCCCAGCACTTTGGGAGGCCAAGGTGGGTGGATCACCTGAGGTCAGGAGTTTGAGACCAGCCTGCCTGAGCAACGTGGTGAAACCTCGTCTCTACTAAAAACAATACAAAAATAAGGTGGGGGTGGTGGCGGGCGCCTGTAGTCCCAGCTACTGGGGAGGCTGAGGCAGGAGAATGGCGTGAACCCGGCAGGCAGGGCTTGCAGTGAGCCGAGATTGTGCCACTGCACTCCAGCCTGGGCGATAGAGCCAGACTCCATCTCAAAAAAAAAAAAAATAAATAATAATAATAATAATAATAATAATAATAGGCTGGGCACACTGGCTCACGCCTGTAATCCCAGCACTTTAGGAGGCCGAGGCGAGCAGATCAAGAGGTCAGGAGATCGAGACCATCCTGGTTAACACAGTGAAACCCCGTTTCTACTAAAAAATACAAAATCTTAGCCAGACCAGGCTGCAGGTGCCTGTAGTCCCAGCTACTCAGGAGGCTGAGGCCGGAGAATGGCGTGAACCCGGGAGGCGGAGCTTGCAGTGAGCCCAGATCACGCCACTGCACTCCAGCCTGGGCGACAGAGACTCGGTCTCAAAAAAAAAATTATAAATAATAATAGGAACACACACACAAAATTGAATAGAATAGTAAATAGTAAAGAAATTAAAACACAATACAAAACCTTCCCTCCATGGAGAAAAAAAAAACAACCCAGGCCTGAATATTTTTTATGCAAATTTTAGCAAATTTCAAAATTAATTCTTAACTTACACAAGCTGTTTGCAGAAAATATAAAAATAAGTGAAAGCTACCTGGATTATTTTATGAGCCAGTGTAATCTTGATTTCAAAAGCAGATAAAGACAAGAAAAGAAAATTATGGTTCCACTTCACTTATGAATAGATTCCAAGACTCCTTAACTTAAAGCAACGCAAAGCAAAATAATGAGTAACATTTATCCTCAAACTCCAAGAGTTCAACATCTGGGAAGCCATCAACTGACCATATTAAAAGAGTAAAAGAGAAAATGACTTATCAAATGCCAAAAAAGCACACGATAGGACTCATAGTTACAAACAAAAGGAATAGAAGAGAATTCCTTAAGTTGGTATATACATTACATACTAAAGACTATAACAATTTCAAGTTTAAACTTCAGATTACATTCCCTTCAAGATTAGGAACAAAACAGGGATGGCCATTAATATTATTAATCTTTTTAAAATATCACTTTAACGTAATACTGGAGTTCTTAACTTTTTTTTTTTTTTTTTGAGATGGAGTTTCACTCGTTGCCCAGGCTCATTGCAACCTCTACCTCTTGGGTTCAAGCAATTCTTCTGCCTCAGCCTCCTGAGTAGCTGGGATTACAGGCATGTGCCACCATGTCTGGCTAATTTTTTGTATTTTTAGCAGACGGGGTTTCCCCAGGTTGGTCAGGCTGGTCTCGACCTCCAGACCTCAGGTGATCCACCGCCTCAACCTCCCAAAGTGCTGGGATTACAGGCGTGAGCCACCGTGCCCGGCAACTAACATCTTAAGAAACGAAAAAGAAATAAGATAAGATAACAGGAAAGACAAAAGGAGGGCTGAGTTGTCCTAGCTAAGGCCCTCCTGGACCAGTTAGTTTCCAGCTGATCCACAGATGATCCTAGATACAGGACCAAAGCCATCACAGCAGAGCCACATAACTAGCCCATAAGTCTGATGAAAACAATAACTGGTTCTTGTTTCAAGTCAATAAATTTTGGAGTGGTTTGTTATGCAGCACGAGGATAAAAGTAGGGACTGAAGGTTATTTATTATCAAGTAAGTAGAAAGGTAAGTAGAAAGGTAAAATGTGGTGAATGTTTAACAGGGAATACTCTGCAGCAGTTTGAGCAACAAATAAGATATACGCAAAGCAACATGCAAGGATATTAGGAACAGTGCTTACTTTAAAAAGTAGGAAACAAAATAAGATACATAACACCATTTATATAAATTTTAATTATATACAAAGGACATACAATCTCAACACACTAAGAAAATATACATTACTCAATTTAAATTTGATGCTTATTTGGGAGGGCGGAAGATGAGACTGTTGTGTAAAAAAGATTAAAGTAATGCCATTTTAAAAAATGAATAAAATGAGGGGATATGAAATAGGGATCTAATTTTAGATTTCTTTATTTATCTTTATATATCTTAGAGTTATTAGCTCCCTAGTAAAGGGTGGTTTTTTTTTTTTACTATTATCAATGGGATTTTTGTTTCACTTCTTATTGATTATTGCTCCTGCCTACGGCAAACTCGATAAAACTTCTTAGCAATGTTAACAGTTTATCTGGATCATCTCTTAAATTTTATGTAATTAAGTCATCTGTAAATAATAACAATTTTGTTTCTTCTATTCTGACCTTTGTCTTTTTTTTTCCCTGTCTTATTGCATTGGCTAGGACATCCAATAATAATTCTAGTTAGTAAAGTTGATAGCTGGCATCTTCTTTCTCTATTAAGCATGATTTTGCTATAGATTTTTTTTTTTTGAGACAGAGTCTTGTTCTGTTGCCCAGGCTAGAGTGCAGTGGCACAGTCTCAGCTCACTGCAACCTCCACCTCCCAGATTCAAGCAATTCTCGCACCTCAGCCTCCCAAGTAGTTGGGATTACAGGTATGCAACACCACGCCCAGCTAATTTTTGTATTTTCAGCAGAGACAGAGTTTCACCATGTTGGCCAGGTTGGTCTCAAACTCCTGACCTCAAATGATCTGCTCACCTCGGCCTCCCAAAGTGCTGGAATTACAGACGTGAGCCACTGTGCCAGCCTGCTATAGATTTTTAGTATGTACTCTTTATCAGGTGCCAATACAGATTAAGAGTCTTTTATCCTCAGCAGATTTTAATTTTTTTTTTTTTTAGACGGAGTCTCACTCTGCCACCCAGGCTGGAGTGCAGTGGCACGATCTCGGCTCACTGCAAGCTCCACCTCCCGGGTTCACGCCATTCTCTGGCCTCAGCCTCCCGAGTAGCTGGGACTACAGGCACCCACCACCACACCTGGCTAATTTTTTGCATTTTTAGTAGAGAAGGGGTTTCACCGTGTTAGCCAGGATGGTCTCGATCTTCTGACCTTGTGATCCGCCCTCCTCGGCCTCCCAAAGTGCTGGGATTACAGGCTTGAGCCACCACGCCTGGCCCGGATTTTACATTTTAACAAATGTTTTTTTGAATCTATAGAGATGATTACAGGAGTTTTCTCCTTTAATCTAGTCACAGGGCTACTACAGTAATTAACTTTTTAATATATAGCCACCTTTGCCTTCCTATTATGAATTTAGTCATTATGTATTTTTAAATCAATGATGGATTTCATTTGCTATTCGTTATTTAGAATATTTGTAGCTATGATTGGCCGGGCATGGTGGCTCATGCCTGCAATCCCAGCATTTTGGGAGGTCAAGGCTGGCAGATCACTTGAGGTCAGGAGTTCAAGACCAGCCTGGCCAATATGGGTGAAACCCCATCTCTACTAAAAATACAAAAATTAGCCAGGTGTGGTGGCATGTGCCCATAATCCCAGCTACTCAGGAGGCTGAAGCAGGAGAATCGCTTGAACCCAGGAGGCAGAGGTTGCAATGAGCCAAGATCACGCCACTGCACTCCAGCCTGGTCGACAGAGCAAGACTCTGTCTCAAAAAAAAAAAAAAACAACCAGAAAAAGAAAAGAAAAAAAAAATGGAATGCTATGGAATGCTTTCAATGTTATTTAGCCATAAGTATTTTAACATTTTCATTTCTTCTTTGGTCCACTAATTTTTAGTTTCCAATATTATTAAGTACTTTGATTGTCTTTTCATTGTTTTCTAATATTCTTGCATCATGACCAAATATTTATTTGATTTTCTTTTTAGAGAGAAGGTCTGGCTGTCACTCAGGCTGGAGTGTAATGTGTCCTATAGGTGAGTGCCACCATGCCCAGCTAATTTATTTTTTACACAGAGTCTCATTATATTGTCCTGCCTGGCCTCAAACTCCTGGCCTCAAGTGATCCTCCCGCCTCAGCCTCCCAAAGCACTAGGATTATGGGCATGAGCCACCATGCCTGGCTGAAATAACATATTTTGTATGATACTGATTTTCTAGACATTATTAATATTCCTCTATGGAATAGTACATGTTTAAAAACTGACTTACATATAACTAAAAAATGTTTAAGTTTCTATTAGGTTAGGTACAATGTCCTATATATCTCCAATTTACAAAGTTTGTTAAGCCCTTTGTAGTTGAATTCTTTGATACCATTTTTAATTTTGTATATGCTTGATTTTTTCCACTTTGACAAAGACCTCCCACTATTTTGTAGACATGTCTAGTTTTCCTAAAAATTTTTGTTTTAAGTGGTGTTTCAAGGCTGTGTTGCTAGATGCATATAAGTTTATGATGATTTTGTCTTCTAGATTGTTCCTTTTAGCAATATAAAGAGTATCTCTCTGCCCCAATTAAAAATGTTCACCCTAAATTGTATTTTATTATACCTGCTCCCTTTGATTAGTATTTTTCTGGTAAACATATTTTTCTATTTTTAAAACTTAATTTTGGTTTATCTGTTATATATCAGCTGTTTCTACTCATTTAATTTTGCTTTATGCATCTATTATAAATAACACAGGTTATTGTCTTGTGATCGCAATAATTTTAATATAATTTCTGATATATTTTGTACTTACTTCTACTATCTTGACTTATTATTTCTATTCTATCATTTTATTCTCCTTTGTTGCCTTTTGTTAAATTGGTAAAGTTAAGTTTATTCCCTAATCTATCCCAAAGTTATTATTTTGAAAGCTACATCTTCTATGTTCTGGATGTTTAAGATAAATGTCCCTCTTTTCACTTCTCATCTTTTCCAAATAATGTTTCACACAGTTCCTATTTTATTCAAGGGCCATCACAATCCAGTCCTACTGCACCTTTACCTGTCTAGCATTATCTCTCAACCATACCTGTCTATGTAGCCTAAACTCTAGTTAAACTACACTGGCGGGCAGTCTCTAAATAAAATACAAAGTTCTTGGCAATCCATTCTGGTTCATGATGTGTTCTCATTCAATAAATAAATATTTTATTGAAAACCTACTGGGTTCCTGGCCCTGAGAAATTCCAGTAAACACAATGGATATAGTCTCTGACTTTATGGAGCACAGTGTGGAAACATTAAGCAAACGAGCACAAATATAAATATAGTCGAGTAAAACTTCCTGAATACATGAATTCAGGTAAGGCAACTGATAATTGGCTCCCATCTTCCATCCTATCCTCAAAAAGCAGTCACAGGAGTACACAACTACCACCAGGTGGCACCAAACCACAGCTGGACCTTAGACTGATTTTGGATACCTTAGTCTGAATTCTGGAACCCATTTCATACACACACCTCTTCCTCCTATACCCAGACTGACCTGGGTCATTTCATTAACCTCACATTAATGCCAGGTTTTATGTGATTTGAATTTCTTGGAAGGTATTTACTACCTAATGGTGGGAACTGAATGCATCAAAAGTTGTAGGTGCTAACAAAACACATTAAAGAATGGAGGGCTACGATAAAAAATAACAGAACAGTCCTAATTGAGATTTAAGAATATCAGCCAAGGCCTCTTTCTCTGTGAGAAAGTGACATTTAAACTATAATCTAAAGGACAACCAGGAGTTAGAAATTGAAAACTAGAAAGTAATCTACTCCAGACAGAAAATGGCATGCATGAACACCCTGTGGAGGTCAAGAGTTTGGATTAATGGAAGGATGAAAGAAGCACTGTGATTACAATAATTTATATTGTGAGGGGAAGGGATATTATATAATTCATCAGAGTACAATACTTAAGCTTGGGCTCTGGGTTAAATCCTTGCTTCTACCACTTAAATAGCTATCTAGCCTTGGAAAAGTTATTCGGCCTAGGGTTGTTGAGAGTGTGAAATATGTATGTTAATATGTAAAACCCTAAAAACAATTCCTGGCAATATAGTAAAGAAACTTTAAAGGTTAGAGCTTTTTTTTTTTTTCTTTTTTGGGGGGTTGCTATTATTATTGTTTCTAGATGAAACCAAATTATTCAGTGTCTTAAAGACCATGTTAAAAACTCCTGCCAGGCGCAGCAGCACATGCCTGTGGTCCCAGCTAGTTGGGAGGCTGAGACAAGAGGATCGCCTGAGTCCAGAAATTCTGGGCTATAGTGCATTAAGTCAATTGGGTATCTGCACTAAGTTTGGCATAAACGTGAGGGACCACAAGGTTGCCTACGGAGAGGTGAACCAGACCAGGACAGAAACAGAGCAAGTCAAAACTCCTGTCCTGATGAGTAGTGGGACTGCACCTGTGCATAACCACTATGTTCCAGCTTGGGCATCATAACAAGACCATATCTCTTTAAAAAAAAATTTTTTTTAACTGCATCCATTGAAATACAGAAAAAAATAAAAATTAAGTGAAAACAATTTTAAAATACTCCTGAATTTTATCTTAAGTGCAATTAGAATCCACTGAAAGATTTTAGGTAGGGAGTATCACTATTCCACTTACAAATTTATATTTTAAATCACTTTGGCTACTATGGTGAGCATAGATTGCTGGAGGTAGGAGGAAGAGGCAATAATGAAAACAGAAAGGCTGATTAGAAGGCCAAAGGCCATCAACATAGCTCATGTAAAAAAAACTACAGAGTGAACTAGCCTAGTAGCAATGAAGATGGGAAGACTCAAGGTATACTTTGGAGGCAAAATTAACATTGGTAATGGACTGGGAGAAGGTAGGAAAAGGTATAAATGAATGACTTCTCAACTAGAAAATTCTTTTCTTCGAAATGAAATTTTATTTATCCTCCCAAACTCAACTAAAATGTAAACTTCCCATCACAATAGCTAAGATCTCTCTCCTTCACTCTTATAACACTAATATTATTAAACCTTAGGTTATAAAGAATTGTTTCCTTATATATTTTCCCCACAAACGAGTGAGCTTCTTTACAGGAGGGGCCATATCTAATTTCTTGTTCTAGTTCACATAAAAAGAACACAGTGCCACACACATCACAGGTCATCTCAGGTAACCCCACTAATGGTCTCAGATCCAGGACAACTCATTCTTTTGTTCTTCCTCTGATAAGCACAAGAATTCAGTCTGCTTTCTTTTCCTTTCAGCTATTCTATTTTTTGGAGTTCTGTTTCCCCTAAGACTAGTTGCAGAATTAACTGGAGTCTCTCATGAGCCTCCCCACTTCTTGTGGCCTCCAAAAACAAGTATATGGGGATTCTTTTTGTAAAGCACTTGATACTAATTATTATGGAGAAACAGAGGATAACAAAATTAGACATAGGACTTATATGATCTTACAATAGTGGTCTCTGACCTATACAATACTTGACTCCTTTTGTAAGATGGTAAACTGAATGCAGTGGCTTCTGATCTTTACTTTTATTCTCCAGGATAAAGGTCACTAAAAGTTCTTCCTTTTTTATGGAGGCCTCTCTTCCCAGAACATAGGCCTTCAGATGAAGCCTAGCCAAAATAATCAGTGCTTCTCGTCTCAAGTAAGTAACTTGCATCTGATAGCCTCCTAAGTCTGTAATATTAGCAATGGAATTAAAAACAAATATAATTCTGCCAGCCTTATTTTTCCAAACAAAATGAAAGAAGCTTAATGTTGTAAACCGAGATACAAACTGTAGACCAATGTCCCTAGAGAAAAAATTTAAATTAAAAAAAAAAAGGATGCCAAGTTTATTCAAGAAAGTAAATGTCTCAAAAAGAAATTACCACCTTTTAATTTCTTTCACCTCTTGAACCAAGTTCTTGGTTTCCTCTTCAAAAGAATTTTTTCATTCTCAGTAATTATTCTAAATCTTGCCTTTATTTTCCAACTATTACATATCAGAATAAAGGTGATATGGGGAAAAAAATTCAGATTTTCCTGTAAGACTTGTCAAACACCATATATAAGAAGTATCAGCCAGGTGGATCACCTGAGGTCAGGAGTTTGAGACCAGCCTGGCCGAGATGGTGAAACCCCATCTCTACAAAAAATACAAAAATTAGCTGGGCATGGTGGCGGGCACCTGTAATCCCAGCTACTCGGGAGGCTGAGGCAGAATTGCTTGAACCCAGGAGGTGGAGGTTGCAGTGAGCTGAGATCGTGCCACTACACTCCAGCCTAGGTGACAGAGCGAGACTCCTTCTCTAAAAAAAAAAAAGAAGTATCTTTTTGCTAACTAGATCAGAGACATAAATGGTTTGTTTTGTTTTGTTTTGTTTTGTTTCCCCCCGAGACAGGGTCTCGCTCTGTCACAATGCAGTGTCACAATCACAGCTCACTGAAGTCTTGACCTGCCAAGTACAAGCAATCTGCCCACCTCAGCCTCCAAGTAGCTGGGACCGCAGGCATCTGCCACTATGCCCGACTAATTTTTGTATTTTTTTGTAGAGGTGGGGTTTTGCCATATTGCCCAGGCTAATCTTTTCTTTTTGATGTAAAACTTTCTTGTGATCTTTTGCAAGCTCATCTAGTGATAAGAAAATCTCCCAAGTTCTAGCTGTGATATTGTGAAATATGTGTGAAATAAATTTATTTAGTCTTGCTCCCCATTTCCTGGCATACAAGTCCTAAAATCCTTGGAATCTCCAAAGTAGTAAGTGTCCCTTTGTGTGCCAAAGATTGACTAATGGCTGCCAGCCCCTAAGTATCTTCAGGATGGGGGCTGATCACCAGAAAGACCAAGGCAGGATTATAGGGTTGGGACTTTCAGCCCCACTCCCAACCTCTGGGCCTCAGGAAACAGGGCTGAAGGTTTAAGTCAACCACCAACAGCCAATTACTTAATCAATCATGCCTACTTAATGAAGCTTCCATAAAAACCCAAAAGGAGTAAGTTCAGAGACTTTCCAGATAGCTGAACATGTGGAGGTTTCTGGAGTGTGGCATGCCCAGTGAGGGCATGGGACCTCCATGACCCTTCCCCCTATTTCACGCCCTATGCATTTCTTCATTTGTATCCTTTAAATATCCTTTATGATAAACTGGTAAATGTGTTTCTCAGAGGATCTGATGCTATCTCCAGGCAGACAGTGTTAGAATTGAACTGAATTAGAGGACACCCAGCTGGTGTCTACTACGGAACTGACTGACCCGTTTATTGGTCGGGAGAAATCCCACACACTTCATGGTAATCAGAAGTTCCAGAGGTCTTGTGTGCTAACTGTTGAGAGTACAGTGAGACAAACAGTTTGTTTTTCTACTCACTATCTTTTAATAATAACGATCCCTGCCCAGCAGCAGCCCTATCACCTGGGGACTTGTTAGAAATGCAAATTCTCCAGTTCTACCACAGATCCACTGAATCAGAAATCCTAGGGATAGGTCCAACACTCTGTATTTTAACAAGCCCTTCTGATAATTCTTATGTATGCTTAAGTTTAAGAACCATTGGCCATGGAAATTTTTGTCATGGAGATAGAAAGGATCTCAAACCAACAAAGAGGTCATTAAAATATTTAATAAACATTTGAAGAGATATATTAAATGCTCAGCCAAAGAAATTAAACTGTCACTCCATTAATGAATATGAAAAACTACCACTACATATTTGAGAGGCTTTTTTTCCTTTAAAAAAAAGAATACAGCAGGGATCATAAAACTATACTTAAAATGTGACATATTTAAACTGGCTTTCAGATCCCTACTATGGACTATTAGGGAAAAGAGAATGGAAGTAGGGCAGAACATAGAGGAAGAAAGGATGATGAAAAAGGTAGATGACAGTTAAAATAATACATGGATGAGACTTGGGAACAATAGATTTTTAGCTTCCAACTGAAATTTAGCTCATTACTTTTAAATAAAAGCACAAACCACAGTTGTTTTAGTAGTATCTGTGATTTCATGACCAATATAAATCATAGATATTTTCATATCTTATTAGTTTGTTTTTTTTTTTTTTGAGACAGGGTCTCGCTCTATATAATTTATGGTCGTCACTACTTTGAAATTATAGCAGTAAATTATATCTGCCACTAGATTTCATTATTTAATATATTAATACAGAAGCACATGCATTGCTATATATGACAATTTAAAACAGTCTGATAACTTTTTTTTTTTTTTTTTTTGAGACAGAGTTTTGCTCTTGTTGCCCAGGCTGGGGTGCAATGGCGCAAACTCGGTTCACTGCAACCTCCGCCTCCCAGGTACAAGTGATTCTCCTGTCTCAGCCTCCCAAGCAGCTCAGACATGCGCCACCATAACTGGCTATTTTTTTTTTTTTTTTTTAATTTAGTAGCGAAGGGGTTTTACCATGTTACTCAGGCTGGTTGCGAATTCCTGACCTCAGGTGTTCCACCTGCCTCGGCCCCCCAAAGTGCTGGGATTACAGGCGTGTGCCACCATGCCCAGTCTTGATAACTATATTTCAATATATATGGTTTCTTTTTAATCCTAGATATTTTACTTTATATTTTAAAACAATGCTCTGAAACTTCATGGGATTCACCCTATGGCCAAAAATGTTCAAGACACAAAAAGGTTGAAAAACCTTACAATCTAAGAACTGACCACTGAATTTTAAAAAAGAAAAAAACAAAGGAAAACCTTACAAAATTTAACAGGTAAGAGCTATTAAAAGTTCTATTGACCCCCTCTGAGTGACAGGCCTCTTTATAAATAAAGACATTCACAGACAACTACCCTCTTCACTGCCACCACCACCTCCTTGAAACATATTTGTGTTAAAAACCTCTTGTTAAAACAAAACAATAAATGTGTGAGGTGATGGATATCCCAATTACTCCAACTTTATCATTACACATTTTATATATATATAAAATATACATATGTGTGTGTGTATCAAAATATCATACCTACACCCAAAATATGTACAACGATTATAAACCAATTTTTAAAATACAAAAAAAAAATCAAAATAAAACACAACACTAAGGGTAATAACAATCAACAGTTAATAACTATAATTAAAAGAGACAGAGAGGCATCTTTACCACACAATCAGGGAATTTTCACATTTTAGGGGAATTAAATAAAAGTGCCTCTCAATAGCTAAACAGACTTCTATTAGTAAGTCCCTTAATCTTCTTTTAGTAAACATTTGGGTATTCTAGATTTAGAAATGTGTGAATGGTGGAAAGGTAATATGATACACATACCAAATATAATATAACAACTCTCACAAGTATGGGACAGCACCACATGATAAAACTGATAAATACTGGAAAGATCAAGAAATCCTTCCTAAAGAAATGTCTGATCACAGATAAAAACAAGAGGGGCTGGCTTTTTAGGCAAAGTGTAAACCTTACCAAGTTGTGGAAGCCAGAGAGCCAGGAGAAGAGAAGAAAAAAAAAAAAAAAAAAAGGCATGGTAAGAGCTATAACTGAAAAAGTGAGAACGATAATATATAAAGGTCTTGTGTATCTTTTAAGGCATTTGATTTTATCCAGACTGTCATGATAATACAAGGGCTTTATGAAAGAAAATGACAATCAATTTGTCGATGATAGGCTGTCATTAAATTTTTTTAAAAAGAAAATTACAATCAAAGAACATTTTAGGAAACTTACACTAGCAGCAGTATGAAGAATGCATTGAGCTTTCTTCATGCCAGGCACCATGCTTAACACTGTGAATACCTTATTATTAGTTTTCAGAATAGTGAGAGATAATTACTGTATTCTTCATTTTGCAGATGAGGAAACTCGTACTAACAGAAAGTAAGTGGCTTCCTCAAGGTTATACAAATTAAATTAACGATAGAAAGGAGACACAATTCTCTTTTGATTTCTGGTAGTGAAATAGAAATTCAGAACATTTTATTAATAACTATGTTATGGAAGCTTATTAAAAAACAAAAACTACAGAATCTCTCAGGCCCCAAAGCAGCACTCTAAGACAGAAACAGTCCTGTCCTAGGAATCAGGAGACCAGGGTTTCTGGACCTGCTCCATTGCTAACTAGCTCTTTTGAAGAGGTGGACTAGATTACCCTAAAATCCATTCATATTCTTTTAAAAAAAAAAAAAAATCTGTGTTTTCTAAAAATGCCATAGAATGACTAAAAAGCACACTCAAAATAGCAGAGTAGGGTTGTGGGGAGGTGGTTAATGGATAGAAAGGCAACAAAACATACCCTGCTCTGAGAACAGACTTGTCTTCATTAAACAGGTAAATGTCCGTGGGTAGAAAATAAGAAAAGATCAAATAATTGAGGAACTGGTTGTTAAGGAAGGTCACAGAAAACTCTCAAATGAGGAGAAGAGAACAACCTTCAAACTCACACATCTGAACATTTTAAGATGGTGGGCCCAAATAAGTAAGTATGCTTGCTGCCCTGTGTCCAGAACTGTTAGAGTAACTCTGATGCAATGATTGAATGAGGAGGCATCATAGTAACTCTTCTTTATTTAAAGAAAAACATCATGGAAAATACCTTCTGCCAAAGACACTATGTTATCTCCCTGAAAAAGCACTCATATACCTTAAGGAGAGCATAGTAAACAAGCATCATTGCCAAAAATAACCTGCTGGTATAAATCTAACTTTATTTTTTTTTGCAGGAAGATGCTTCAATAAATTCAAAAAGTAAAGCTAACAACATTTTAGTTTCTTGGTCCAACAATTATTTCTGGTCACTAATGTAAGACAACTTGCGGTCTGGCCAGTACTCCTAATCCACAGTATTTAACTGTCTGATTTACAAAATTAAAAAATTAAAACCTTGTTGGGAAAAATGCACTACCATGGCATGAGACAAGCAGCATTAAGAAGTAGCAGACTTAATGAGGTAAACAGCGAAATATAATACAGTTTATTAAATGAGAATTTTAGTCCCTTGGCTATTTATGACTGTGCCAAACTAGTACTAACAAGCCAGGTGGTCCTACTGTAAAGGTATAAGGCTGTTCTATAAGACATTTAGTCTTAAGAGATAATCTCTTAAAAGAGATACCTCTTCTTTAGAATCATAATTCACATTTGCATATTAAAATATCTGAGAAGTCTTCCTGTAAATAAATCTGTTTAATTTTCCTTCACCCAGCATTTTCTAAATTTATTTAATCAAAACCCCCTTTTTCGTAGCCATAAAAAATGAAATTGTGTCCTTTGTAGCAACATGGATGCAGCCAGAGGCTAACGCACAGACAAAAACCCACATATCACACTTATAAGTGGGAGCTAAATTTTGGGTTCATATAAGACATAAAGATGGGAATAACAGTCACTGGGGATTCCAAAAGAAGGGAGGGAGGAAGGGAGGGAGGGAGAAGCGAGCAAGGATGTTTTTCAAACTTCCCACGTGTACTGTGTTCACTATCTGGGTGATGGGATCAATAGAAGCCCAAACCTCAGCATCATGCAGTATACTCTCGTAACAAACCTGCACATGTACCCCCTGAATCTAAAATAAAAAGAAACATTAAAAAATATTTTTGTCGGCCGGGCGCGGTGGCTCAAGCCTGTAATCCCAGCACTTTGGGAGGCCGAGATGGGCGGATCACGAGGTCAGGAGATCGAGACCATCCTAGCTAACGCGGTGAAACCCCGTCTCTACTAAAAAACACAAAAAAATAGCCGGGCGAGGTGGCGGGCGCCTGTAGTCCCAGCTACTCGGGAGGCTGAGGCAGGAGAATGGCGTAAACCCGGGAGGCGGAGCTTGCAGTGAGCTGAGATCCGGCCACTGCACTCTAGCCTGGGGGACAGAGCGAGACTCCGTCCCAAAAAAAAAAAAAAAAAATTTTTGTCTAATATTGTATATTAGAAATTGCTTTGAAAAAGAATGCTATTTTTTGATGTAAGCATCTTCTAAGTACTAGCCATATCAACTAATCAGAAAAACTTTTAAGCAATTTACACTCAAAGCTATGTCTGTGCTATTGGTATAAAAGAAGAAAAAACTACCTAAACACAATAATAAGATTAAGACTCTTTAAGTGGCAAAATAAGATAAAGCTGCTGACCATAAGCAGAGCACATGCTCTGGGGTCCTTGTCCTTCCCCCAAAACAACATGATGGGCTTATGTCACATTTTCTTGCCCAATTCCTGTTGTGACCAAAGACAGACATCTATAAGGCAGCTATCCAGGGACAAAATGTTTGAGAATGACTATGGAATAAAACTAACTAAAGATAAAACCTGAGTACTAAAAAAAAACTAATCTTTGTTTCATGGGACACCTTTCTAATCAGGAGACTGAACTGATAATCATATCATAGACAATCATGTTTTTTCATGCTTTTACAGAATGAAGTTATAAACAGCATCTCACAATTGAAAATTACAAAAGAAACCTAGTTTGAATACCTACCTGACACTTGAATTCCCTTTACAACATCCCTAAGTGGCATTCTAGTTCATGCTTTAAAATCTCCAGTTGTAAAGATACTCACAACCTCTCATTCCATCTTAAATAACTGCACTGCTTAGGAGCTATGATTTGAATCTTTATCTAAATCCCCATAAAAATGAGAACTTGTCATTAATAGGCCAACCTACTCCAAAATAAATTGTTGTTAAACTAAAAGGTCACTTCTTTTTGGCAATTAAAAAGCACACATATCTGGAATATTCCATACTTCTATTGTAAATATTCCATTATATCACTAATAAACAGGATAGTAATTATCTTAAGGAAGAAGGAAAGGGGAAAATAAGATGTATTTAAATTAACACTGCTGCCAATATTTTATTAATTTATAATTAATATTAGTTGAATTTTTCAGTTTAATATTCTAAACATTGTGTATTACATTTTTTAAAAAGAAAAAATCCATTATAAAGCCCTTTTATATATATTTAGTTGTAAAGGCTCAAATCATAGCTCTTCTGTATATACTTCTCTTTATGGTATCTATTACGACACCTGAAGCCTAGAACACTGTCGATGATGCCAGTGGAAATAAAAACCAGCAGTTGTTTGTATGCGGTGCTGAAAACACACAAAGAGTTTCAAGATAACTTTTACTTATAAGTTAGTCCTCAAAGACATCAAGACCAAAAGAAATATATTAACTTATGCTGTCTAGTACAAATAATCAAAATAATATACTTTTTTTTTTTTTGAGACAGGGTCTTGCTTGTTTGCCCAGGCTAGAGCAGTGGAGCCATCACAGCTCAATGCAGCCTTGAACTCCTGGGACTGCAAGGAGTAGCTGGGACTACAGGTCCATGCCACCATACAAGCCTTTTTCCTCCCCCCCTGCCCCATACAGACAAGGTCTCAATATAAAGTAATATTCCTATTACACAATTGACTTAAAGACCACCAGCCTAGATAAATACCTAACAAATTCAACAAATAGACATGGCATTCAATCAGGACTTGCTGTTTGGAGTCTCGCCCAGGTCCTGGAAAAACCCACAAGTTTACACAAATGGGCATGGACAATGGATAAGGGACAATGATTCCTCCTCCTGAAACAGCACTGTACAAAGCACCTACCTTGTTAACTCCAAAAAGAAAGGCTGGCTGAGCAACTATCTTAATCTCTACTACTTTTAGCTTAGTGTAGGCAATGAACATACTTAAACCCCAAATCTGGAGAGGTAGCCAACTTAGTAGAAGATGAATAAGAACAGTTAGCTAGGTATCAGGGAGCTATGAATGAGAAACCAACGAGTTCAGACTTCAAGTAATTCTTTGACTGTCCTATTCCTTTTTCCATTTACAGCACTTACTATTTTGAAAAAAACTAAATTTGTATTTTTCAAAACTGCTCAAAACTTTTAAAAGGCTCCTCACTGCCCTTTAGACTTATATGATCCAAGAAACAGATAAAAAGCTTTAAAAGCCCTCAGCAATAAGATTTTTTTCTTTTTCGCCTCTTATACCTCATTTTAATCCCCTTTCCTTCTCATAATTCATACTCTAACCCTATTGAATCTCTTTCAGCAACTCAAATAAGCCTTGTTTTTCTTCCTCCAGACTTTCAACCTCGGTATTCTCCGCCTGGATAATTACTTCAGATGTCACATCCTCAGGAAGGCATTCTCCTGCTGTTTACTCCCATAAACTTTGAATTAATCCTATCATAATTCTCATCACATTTTATCATAATAACATGTTTAATAAATTGTTCATCTTCTATACATAGCTGAAAGCCTGGTGAGGGCAAAGAGAGGGTCTTGTTTACCACAAGATATTCAGCTCTGAGGCTGGGACACTGCAGGTCCTCAGTAAGCACTGACAGATGGCTGAATGGATGTATGGATTTGCCTAGAGATATGTGTTAAAGCATTCCTATTTGTACATCTAAGAAAATCTTAAAATCTATCTCTGCTTGGCAACACTTGTAACCTTGTTTGCTACTCATTTAAAATTCTATGTAATCCAGATTTAGCCTTCTCCTCAGTCTGAATTAATAAAATTATATTATTTAGATACACTATTGTATAGCAAAGTTAAAAGTTAACTAATGTTTCTTTAAAAAGTCTCTCTGAATCGCCTGAACCAGGAGGTGGAGGTTTCAGAGAGCCGGAATCGCACCACTGCACTCCAGCCTGAGTGACAGAACAAAACTCCATCTCAAAAAAGATAAATTAAAAAACTTTTTAAAGTCTCTCTAAATACAAAGGAATGAATGGCTACTAGTTTCCAAAATCAAACAAATATCTTTTAATGATCTATCGTCTAGATATACTTTTCTTTCCTTTTACATAAAACAGATGTTTCTTGATATACAAACATCATTTAAAATCATTTCTTTTCATCCAGGCAGGGTGGCTCATGCCTATAATCCCAGCATTGTGGGAGGTCAAGGGGGGAGAATTGCTTGAGCCCAGTAGTATGAGACTAGCCTGGGCAACATACTGAGATCTTATCTCTGCAAATAATAAAAAAGTTAGCTGAGTGTCGTGGCATTTGCCTGTAGTCCCAGCTACTAGGGAGGCTAAAGTGGGAGGAGCACTAGAGCTGGGACGGTCAAGGCTCCAGTGAGCCATGATCATACCACTGCACTCCAGCCTGGGTGACAAAGAGAGACCCTGTCTCAAAAAAAAAAAAAAAAATTGGCTGGGTGCAGGGGCTCACGCCTATAATCCCAGCACTCTAGGAGGGCATGGTAGTGGGTGCCTGTAATTCCAGCTACTTGGGAGGCTGAGGCAGAAGAATCACTTGAACCTGGGAAGCAGAGTTTGCAATGAACCAAGATCATGCCACTGCACTCCAGTCTTGGTGACAGAGACCCTGTCTCAAAAAAAAAAAAAAAATTGGCAGAGCACAATGGCTCATGCCTATAATCCCAGTACCTTGGGAGACCAAGGAGGACCAATCGGATCACTTGACGTCAGGAGTTTGAGACCAGCCTGGCCAACATGGTGAAACTCTGTCTCTACTAAAAATACAAAAATCAGCCGGGCATGGTGGTGGACACCTGTAATCCCAGCTACTCAGGAGGCTGAGGCAGGAGAATTGCTTGAACCCGGGAGGCAGACGTTGCAGTGAGCCAAGATTGCCCCACTACACTCCAGCCTGGGTAACAGAGAAAGACCATGTCTCAAAACAAAACAAAACAAAAATTAAAAGTAAATAAAATAATTCCTTTTCATTTCTGCTTTATTAATTGACAGAGTAGGTCTTTGCTTTTGGCCACTATTTTCTCCTTCACATAATTAATAATCTGTAAAACATACATTCAAGTGTACTAAAAATCGTGCTATTTTAACGAGCCCTTAAAGGATCCTGTTTTTAAATGACAGTTTAAAAAGCAGAAGCTTCATTTCATTTTCTTTTTAGATCTCAAAGTTCTACTAATTAAGTGATATTCAATTAGGATAACAATCTATTGAAGTAAATATGTCATATTAAAAAAAGATTTTCTTTTTCTATATACTCCATAATCTGACAACTTATGGTTATTTTGTATAATTTTAAACAATATGGTTATATGATTTTTTTATTTAAATATCCTCTCTTAAAAGACATTAAAGAATTTAGAGGCTGGGCACGGTTGCTCACGCCTGTAATCCCAGCATTTTGGGAGGCCAAGGCAGGCAGATCATGAGATCAGAAGATGGAGACCATCCTGGCCAACATGGTGAAACCCTGTCTCTACTAGAAATACAAAAATTAGCTGGGTATGTTGGTGCGCGCCTGCAATCTCTGCTACTCAGGAGGTTGAGGCAGGAGAATTGCTTGAACCCAGGAGGTTGCAGTGACCTGAGATCGCGCCACTGTACCCCAGTCTGGCAACAGAGTGAGACTTCGGTCTCAAAAAAAAAAAAAAAAAAAAAAATTTAGAGAGCATACTCAGCACTCATATGGATTTCCATACCACAACTCACCCCCATTTTTCATAGGCCTCATATTTTAATGTTTAATTCCCAGTAAATGAGAGTTTCAGGAAAGATTCATAATTGCAAATCATATTTCATTAATCCTAAGATACACATTTTTCACATTTGACATCTCTGAAATCAGTACCTATCTTAAAGTTGATAGTCCCTTAGAAAGTTTATATTTGGCAGCATTTTTTCCTTTAGTGGTATAAAAGTGTTTATTACAATTGATAGCATCTCAGGCTAAATGAAAAAGTTTTGTTGTTGTTTTTGTTTTGTTTTGTTTTTTGAGACGGAGTCTGTCTCTGTTGTCCAGGTTGGAGTGCAGTGGTGCCATCTCAGTTCACTGCAACCTCCGCCTCCTGGGTTCAAGCAATTCTCTTGCCTCAGCCTCCCCAGTTGCTGGGACTACAGGCGTCCAACCACCACGCCCAGCTAATTTCTTGTATTTTTTAGTAGAGATGGGGTTTCACCAAGTTGGCCAGGCTGATCTTGAACTCCTGACCTAGGCCTCCCAAAGTGATGGGATTACAGACTTGAGCCACTATACCTGGCTGATAGTTATTAAAGTATTAAAAAATTTTATCTAATAATACTGCCTGATTTAAATCACAGTACAATTACAATTGAAACAATTCTAGAGTAAAAACTAAATGAACTTAAGATTCACATTTTACCATTTTAGAAAACTTAGGACTAGGCTAACCTCAAGAAAATAAATAATTGGGGGAAAAAACACTTTTTAAAAATCTAAGAAAAGATGTAAATTAGAAGCAAAAATAATAGAAATGACAAAAAAAAAAAATGACTTAAAGACGTTCAGTCAATAGTAGCTTCCAAGGAAGTAGAGGCATGAAATAGCCCCAGAGCTTCATCTATAAAAAGAAACAAATATTAAGAACATAAGGGATAACTCAGCAAACTATCTTGAAGGAAAAAAATTATCGTATTACTTCTCCTTCCTTAAGGAGGAATCATTGTCACCCTTTAAACAAAAATATGGTAAAGGTAGATGAAATAATTTTAATGAAATATAAAAGTATAAACATTTTTAATAAATTAAAAACCAACCTACCAGCATTGTCTTCCTTCTGGCTCAATCTGTTTCACCTTCAGGTAATCCTAGGATAGGGGCTCCTTTTCAGATCCCCAGTTTTTCATGTCGATCTTCTACCTCCCTGTGGCAACAATATTTTCTAATTAAAGGAGTCCTTTTGTGCCACAGGGAGGATTTCTGATGGTATAACAAATACAAAAGTTATGACAGCTCATCATGAAGTCAAATTAGTCCTGAGATTCTTCAAGAAAGAAATTTGGCTCCTTATCTTATTTTTCATGAAGGAAATCTGGTTTTATTTTTTAAACTGCATTTTAAAAACCTAAACTTTCATTTTTACTTTTAAAAAGCACTGCTTTCCTGTTGAATTATGTAAAAATTCTCATCATCATCTATCTTTTCAACTAATGTGTAAACACAATTTTGTTGATCACTAAAAATGGTTTAAGGTTTCTTGATAATTAACTAATAAGACTAAACGTTAATGTCTTGATACGTGGTTAAGGAGCAAAGTCCTGCCCCAAGTGGTCAGAAGACAGAAGCAGGAAGCTTGTATTATATAATATTAATTATGATTAAAATGCATATTTTAAAAAAAGACTAAAAGGAAATGTTTTTAAAAAAAGCAACAATCATCGTCTCCTTGTTGGTAAGATTAGGGGTGATGATTTTCAGTTTGTTTATTCTTTGCAATACTTTCCAGTTTTTTCCATTAAGCATATATTGCTTTTAAGAAAAAAATCAGGCCTGTAATCCCAGCACTTTGGGAGGCTGAAGCGGGCAGATCGCATGAGGTCAGGAGTTCGAGATCAGCCTGTACAACAAGGAGAAACCCCATCTCTACCAAAAATACAAAAATTAGCCAGACATGGTGGCGAGTGCCTGTAATTCCAGCAACTGAGGAGACTGAGGCATGAGAATTGCTTGAACCCAAGAGGCAGAGGTTGCAGTGAGCAGAGATCGCGCCACTGCACTCCAGCTTAGGTGAGAGAGCGAGACTCTGTCTCAAAAAAAAAAAAAAAAAAAATTCAAAGGCCGGGCGCGGTGGCTGTAATCCCAGCACTTTGGGAGGCCGAGGCGGGCGGATCACAAGGTCAAGAGATCAAGACCATCCTGGCCAACCAACATGGTAAAACCCAGTCTCTACTAAAAATAAAAAAATTATCTGGGCATAGTGGCACACACCTGTAGTCCCAGCCACTTGGGAGGCTGAGACAGGAGAATTGCTTGAACCCAGGAGGCAGAGGTTACAGTGAGCCGAGATCACACCACTGCACTCCAACCTGGGTGACACAGTGAGACTCCACCTCAAAAAAAAAAAAAAAAAAAATCCAAATTATTAGATATAAGCAAGAATGATGAACACGAACTGTGATTTTTAAAATGAAATTTAAGTCTGACTTTACACAGATGGTTCTTGATTATACTACAATACTAACTCAGAACTCAATCTGTTTCCATTTGTATTTTCCAGCTAGTTATTATATGTTCAACAGTGTATTCAACAAAAGAAAAAAGTATGGTCTCCATCTTCAAGGTGCTTACACACTCACTGGGAAAACAACAGGAGTATAGTATATACAACAAAAATAATATAAGCAATAATAGATAAAAATAATAAAAGAATACAAGACAGTACCTAAATCCAGATGGTATAACAGATCAGGTAAGGGAATGTTTAATGTAGACCACAATCATTGTGGAAATCTTCATGTAGTTGGGCCTTAAAGGATGGCTAATACCTACCTGAGCACATTATAGATAGAAGGAAACTGTCTTTGAGCAAACACTCATAAATAATACAATCCATGCAAAGGTCAGTAAGAAAAATAACTAGGAGAATACAATGTTTCAGCAGATAAGAAGGCAAGATTATGAAGGATTACTTCTGGATGATTCTATGGGTCACTGAATTTGACAGAAGAGTGGTCACTGAAATCTGATAAAGAGCTTCAGTAGAATGATAAATGGAGATGCCAGAGCACAATAATCAAGGAAGGAATGACAAGGAAAAAGTATAAACTGAAGGTATAAAACATTTGTTTTTGTTTTTTTTAAAGTGGAAGCAAAAGGAAGGAGAAAAACACAAGAGACATAAACAAAGTTAAACCAATATTCCATTCTAATGTATAAAAGTCCTGTCCATACTTGAAGTCACAGGGAAGGTGCTAATGAAATTAAAGAAACTCTGTTACAAGCACTGTGCTTTATGTATTTATTTTATGTAATCTTCACAACCCTGAATTCCTATTTTCTGACAATGAAACACTCTGAAAAGGTTAAATACTGCCAAGTAAGTGATAAAGGGGAAATTTTAAATCAGAACTAACTAACCCAAGTCAATACTCTTCCCTTTCCTACAAAAGAGAGCCACTTACAGGGAAAAAACAAACTCAGAAATAGTCCACCCAGGATTTTCTTTTTTTTTTTTGAGACGGAGTCTCGCTCTGTCGCCCAGGCTGGAGTGCAGTGGCCGCATCTCAGCTCACTGCAAGCTCCGCCTCCCAGGTTCACGCCATTCTCCTGCCTCAGCCTCCCGAGTAGCTGGGACTACAGGCGCCCGCCACCTCGCCCGG
>NW_012103020.1:1543650-1545139 GCF_000951045.1 Mandrillus leucophaeus | reverse complement strand
TCCTGCCTCAGCCTCCCGAATAGCTGGGACTACCACCACGCCCGGCTAATTTTTTGTATTTTTAGTAGAGATGGGGTTTCACCATGTTAGCCAGGATGCTCTCTACCTCCTGACCTCATGATCTGCCCACCTCGGCCTCCCAAAGTGCTGGGATTACAGGCGTGAGCCACAGCGCCTGGCCTCTCCTATACAATTTAAGAGAACATTAGTGTTACACATAAGCTCTATGAGGGAAACGTAGACTGTTAGTCTACAAAAAGGAGAAACAGCCCATAATCACTACTAACAAAATGAGAAATTCTTTTATATACAAAATAATAAAGATGGCTACATGAAAATCATAATATGATTTTAGTACTCCAACCCAAATGACAATAGAACACTGTTTATGATATGGACACATACATATGGGTATTTAGGAATAAAAGGGAAAAAATACTTCAATGAGAACATGCAGAGAACTGTCAGAACAAGCCAATAAATATAATTATAACATTTTTTACACTGACATAATCTAAATTATAATGTAGGAGCATTCCATGAAGTTTTCCTAGACATACACAGGGAAGTATTCTATAGAGATCTCAATTCCCCCAATTCACCAAATCAAATCTGCCATCTTATAAGTATTCCTTTTCTTCCCAGTCAGCTTCTTCTTTAAAACCTACATGTATCTGTAATCTGAGTTTCAATTTTATAAGAAATGAACCTAATCCTAATTCACTACCTAAAAGGAAATATGCATACCAACCTTTATTGATTTGTATACGCCCTAGATGTCAGAAGAATGAAAACTTTATCAGATTTTAACTCATTTAAAAATGCATTTGATTCTTTTTTTAGTTTTCTTGTTTGTTTGTTTTTTGAGATAGAGTCTCACTGTGTTGCCCAGGCTGGAGTGCAGTGGCACTATCTTCGTTTACCGCAACCTCCACCTTCTGGGTTCAAGCGAGTCTCCTGCCTTAGCCTCCCAAGTATCTGGGACTACAGGCACATGCCACCACGTCCAGCTAATTTTTTGTATTTTTAGTGGAGATGGGGTTTCGCCATGTTAGCAGGATGGTCTCGATCTCCTGACTTCGTGATCCACCCGCCTCAGCCTCCCAAAGTGGTGGGATTACAGGCGTGAGCCACCACGCTCAGCCTGATTCTTAATAGAAAGAATGTTAAGTTCAGATTAGTTGATTTGAAAACTAATCTATGAATATTAACAATCTTTATAAAGTTACATTAAAATTCATGAGCCAGGCTGGGCACGGTGGCTTGTGCCTATAATCCCAGCACTTTGAGAGGCCAAGGCGGGCAGATCACGAAGTCAAGAGATCGAGACCATCCTGGCCAACATGGTGAAACTCCATCTCTACTAAAAAATACAAAAATTAGCTGGGCATCGTGGCGTGTGCCTGTAGTCTCAGCTACTGGGGAGGCTGAGGCAGGAGAATCATTTGAACCCGGCAGGTGGGGGTTAAAGTGAGCCAAGATTGCGCCA
>NW_012103020.1:1539011-1541985 GCF_000951045.1 Mandrillus leucophaeus | reverse complement strand
TTTCACCAGGTTAGCCAGGATGGTCTCGATCTCCTGACCTCGTGATCCGCCCGTCTCAGCCTCCCAAAGTGCTGGGATTACAGGCTTGAGCCACCGCGCCCGGCCAGGATTTTCTATCATATTTGACTACTCTCATTCTTCTGCACTCTTTAAAATGCAAACATTCTCTAAGGTTAATTCCTTAATTCTACGTCCTTTGTTCTCTATCACAGAGAGACAAACATAGAATTTACATATCTTCTTCCTTGGGAAAAATCTCTGAAATACGTTTCCTCTTGGAAATTTAATTTATTTCTGCAGCTTTAAATGAAGATGATTCCCAAATCAGTTTCTCCCTGACCTTTCTTTACTAAGCTTCAGTTGTACTAGATATCTTCCATTTGCTCCTCCAGATTTATTCTCCACCCTTCTTCACCTTGCTCTCTGTCCCTGGAGACTGACTTCATCAGCGGGACTCTCATGGCTTCAGACTGGGTTTAGTCAATGGAGCACCTTAGCAGGATATTATTTGGAAGAGGCATTGCCCTCCAGCTAGCTGTGTCCTTTGATCAAAGGTTCCAGAATCTCCCAAGGTGACTCCCTGTTCAGGGCCCTATTCTTCAGGATTCTGGTAACCCTTCCTTCCCCTTGGCCCATGAGCCAAAGGACAGAAACAGCAGTTATTGCTTGGTCTGCAGTACTGCACTGTCTCTTATGGTTACCTTATATTTGCCTGTTTGTAACTAGTCCTTTATTAAAACATTCCTTAAATTATCCTAATTTGAGCATGCCATCTCTTTTGCGATGGGACTTTGACTACACATTTATGCGTCTTTTTTGTTTGATTGTTTTTGAGATGGAGTTTCTATCGCCCAGGCTCCAGTGCAGTGACATGATCTCAGCTCACTGCAACCTCTGCCTCCCGGTTCAGGCAATTCTCTTGCCTCAGCCTCCTGAGT
Source organism: Mandrillus leucophaeus (assembly GCF_000951045.1). Classification (NCBI taxonomy): domain Eukaryota; kingdom Metazoa; phylum Chordata; class Mammalia; order Primates; family Cercopithecidae; genus Mandrillus; species Mandrillus leucophaeus. Next base: position 1,541,047 of record NW_012103020.1, on the reverse strand, counting down.
AGCTGGGATTACAGGTGTGTACCACCACGCCCAGCTAATTTTTGTATTTTTAGTAGAGATGGGGTTTCACCATGTTGGCCAGGCTGCTCTTGAACTTCCGACTTTAAGTGATCCGCCTGCCTTGGCCTCCCAAAGTGCTGGGATTACAGGCATGAGCCACTGCACTCGACCACATTTGTGCATCTTTAAATACCTAAATATTCATCCTTAAATGTTCTGCTTCAACTCAAAATCATCATGACTATTACCAAACTTATCTGCTTCACCAAACAATCTTGCCTTCCTCAAATCATATGTGCTATTATCACCATCACTAAGGGTCAAAAAGCAGAATATTTTACCTAACTGTGCCTCTCCCCCTTATATGTCATGTAAGATCATATATAGTAGTATAGTTTATACAAGCCCTTTCTGTTCCTGTTGCTACTACCTCGTTTTAATATTTCTCAAGTCATCCTTCAACTCATACTACAACAGCTAGTCTTCCTGTCTCATCTTTCCCCCTACAATTAATCCTATATCCAACTGAAATACTAAAATTGCATGGTACTTTCTTTTTAGAGACATGGCTCACTCTGCCACTCAGGCTGGAGCACAGTGGTACTACGATCATAGCTCACTGTAACCTCAAACACCTAATCTCAAAGGATTCTCTGGCCTCAGTCTCTCAAGTAGCCAGGACTACAGGTGCACGCCACCATACCTGGCCACTTTTTAAACTTTTTTTTAAGAGATGGAGTCTCACTGTGTTGTCCAGGCTCGTCTTGAATTCCTGGCCTGAAGAGATCCTCCCACCTCTGCCTCTGCCTCCCAAAGTACTGGCCCCCTAGTATTTCCTACTTAAAACCTTCCAAGTCTTTCTGCTTCCTTATATGCCTAATTACTAACTGTTGAGATTTAATTCACGATCTAGTCATAGCTCTTAATGAAATCTCGTGCCAATGTCTTATTTACTCAAGATCTTCTGAACAAGCATTTAATTTCAATAGTCTACTCATTTATTAATTATATTTCCCTCAGTTTACAGTGCATTTCACCTACCTCCTATTTGTCCACCTAAATCCTATCATGTGTCCTTTACTTTCTCTAAAAAATTCCCTAATCCTGTAAATTGAACTTTCCTCTTCTGAAAATTTCTTTGAATTTGTAAACAACGCTCATTTGACTCTTGACTGTTTTGTATTTTAAATATAACATAGATTTTTATCTCCACAACTAAATCACCCCTGAAAACAAACATGCTGAAAACAGTACCTTGCACATAACAAATGCAGACATAACCTGCTCTCACAAACTAAACTGGAAAGTTAAGGGGATAAATAGAGTAACAAGTATTTGTTAAGGTGAAAAATGAAGGGGTAAATCCTAAACAGCTCAGTCACCTTAGTCCAGTCTTTTTTTTTTTTTTTTTTTGAGATGGAGTCTCGCTGTGTGCACTGTAATGCAGTGGTGCGATCTCGTCTCACTGCCTCTGTCTCCCGGGTTCAAGCAATTCTCCTGCCTCAGCCTCCTGAGTGCCTGGGATTACAGGCGTGTGCCACCACGCCCAGCTAATTTTTTGTATTTGTAGTAGAGATAGGGTTTTACTATGTTGGTGAGGCTGGTCTTGAACTCCTGACCTCGTGATTCACCTGCCTCAGCCTCCGAAAGTGCTGGGATTACAGGCATGAGCCACCATGCCCAGCCTAGTCCGTTCTTAGAAGATTTCTATCAACTGATTTCTATCAACACTTACAAACTCCTGCAGGGAATCCAAAAAACTCCTTCCCTCCCCTTATTCACCATACCAATCTATCCAGCAGGCCCCTAGAACTGATGGAGTCTGCAGCCACTGGGGAATATATTTTATACCTGCCAGAATCAAGACCATCCTTCACTTATATTTCATCACTCTTCTTCAAAGTCTCTTTATCATTACTAATCTGCAATTGTTATCACAATCAATTTACTATGTGTTTAGATGAATATGCCTATTTTTAAAGTTTCAAAATATATTTGGTTTCTCCTATACAATTTTTTTTTTTTTTTTTTGAGAC
>NW_012103020.1:1506592-1537041 GCF_000951045.1 Mandrillus leucophaeus | reverse complement strand
AAAAAAAAAAAAAAAAAAAATCCATGAGCCAGGATGGAACATGCACAATGAACTTCTGAGGTGCTTTTATACCATTTTAGAATGATATCAGTAATCTGCTTACATTTTCTTTTTGTATTATTATCAAATATTCAAAAACCACTTACAAAAAAAAATATCACAAAAGTAACTGTTATTTTATCTAGACTTCCCATATCCTCCTTTTCATAATCACTATTATCTCTGCCCAGCCAATGACATCATTACCCTGAGAGCTTAAGAAGACTGAGAAAATAAAATCCCTTAAGTAGATTACATTCGCTTCCTATTCTGAATTGGTTTTACCTGAATTAATCTAAATTAATAAAACATTTACAGTCAATTATACCAATAATAAGATTCAGCCAATCTGCTTTGGTATTTTAATATGATAAACATCCTAATTTACTAACTTACGCAAATTTGGTGCTATAGTTTTGATCTTTTTTAAAGTTTCCAATTTGCTACCAAAATCATAGTTTTCCTTATTTTTTGACCAAAACATCATCCAGAAATTTCAAACAGGTTCTACTTTTTTTCCATTTAACTTAAGCTACCATACTTTTTTTCTTCTGCTATTAGTGTTCTGTTTAGTTATGCTCTTGTAATAAAATCAGTTACAATATATAATCCAAAACATCATCCTACAAAATACTTTTAACTGTTCTACCTATCCTTTTCCTCAAGAAGAAAATTCATCTCTGCCACTATACTTCTAGCTTCAGACTGGAAAATTCTCCAAATTCTCATAAAAAGATAGGTATTATGTACTGTAAATCAGATACCACTCCAGACTACAGTCACGAAGCCCATATGAAGTGCTTGGATGCCTGGTCTTTTATTTGTTTAGAAATGGGGTCTTGCTATGTTGCCCAGGCTGAACTTGAGCTCCTGACCTTGAGTGAGCCACCTGCCTCAGTCTCCAAGTAGCTGGGAGTACAGCTGCACACTACCACACCCAGCTTGGCTACCTATTTTGATAAATGAAGTTTCCACTACACCTGGGGTTTGTTTGCTGGCACTGCAATCATCAGTGCTCTGAAAAGCAAGGTAACTTTCAATCCCTTAGCTCCACAAAAACTACAATTAGAGGCAGAACAGTTTTAAGCTGGAAGAGGCTAGTAGCCCTAAGGGGTACCACTGGACCTCATAAGCAGAAATACATCACATACTCAAAATTTTAATCATGAAAGTTTCCTACATTTATAAAAATGTATCTAAATAGTAAAGAATTTTTACTAGGATTAAACAACAAGTATAATGATTCTTTTTCTCCATTAACAGCTAAGGATACATTTGCAGGTTTATTATTATACAAGAGTGACTACAGTCCTTCTGATAAAATACTCTATTTTCTTCATAATCAGTGGCAAAAACTAAAAGATTCCTCCAAGAATTATAGATACTAATCTCCAGTTAAACATAAGCTATCGCACCAGAAATAGACTGAAATACTAAGATCTCTAAGAAGACAAAAAGGAAAGAGGAAACTGATAGAACACTACAAAGATGCTGATATTAATGAAAAGAAATCATATTTCTCCATCAATATTAACTCAAAGAAACTTATAATCAATTAGAGAATGATAAAATACCGTATTTATTTTTTTAATTTAAAAAGTTGTCCTCATAATACTAGCCTGTTGACTTGTATAAATAACAGCTAGTATTTACACTCTCAGAAAAAAAATAATAAAATAACTTTATCATTATGTGAAGCTATAATTTTGTGCATAGGGTCCATGATATAAGACTGCTACACCTCACAGAATTATACTGTACAACTTTTATATCTATACACATTCCCTCAAACATAGATGTTTCACTGGTTTCCAAGCTATACTAAATAGCATTAAAAAGGTTTTTCAGTATATTTTTCAACTGGCAATATTATTGTTGAAGCTTACAAAATGAGAAAGTTATAAATAATGAACATTTTATTAGATGTCTACCTGTTTCCATATTCTCGGTCTCAACTTCTTGTTCTTCTGCCACATCTTGCATCATATAAGTCTCATCATCATAAACCAGAACCTGGGCTGCATAGCCCTGCTCTAATCTGGCACTTGGAACTGGCTCCACAATCACTGCTGGATATTCAGAAACCTTTTCACTTTCCTATAAGAGCAAATTTAAAAAACAATCAACCTTTGTATTTACAAATTCTGGATTCACTTATAAATCCTTGAACTAATACAGTCTCGAGCAGTCCACATAATGAGTTTCAAATATTATAAATATGAATATAAAAACCAAAACAAGAGATGAAAAGGGCTAACTTTAATAATCCTTTCAAGTTTCAAGAGGTAAGACATAGAATTAAACATTTTAAATAATCTGTGCTTTAGGATTAAGTTGACAGATTAAAAACATGCATATAATTTCACTTAATCATGAAAGCCGACTAAAACAACAGTAAAAGACTATTTTATACCTAAACCCACAAGGACAAGAGGTGAGAGCAACAAACAAGAAGAGATAAGAACAACAAAATCTTGTAAGACTGAAAGTGTCTGGATGAGTATTGAGTAGGTTAGCAGACCCAGCAAAGCCAAATCAGCCTGGCAGAAAAAAAAAAAAAAAAATCTGAGAAACAACACACTGTACAGTGGAGAATCTACAGAAAGCAACACCAATTACACGCACTTTGATTCCTCGACCTTCTCTCTCCTTCGTGATGCTAAGCAACCAGACCTCCTCCACCTCGGCAGGAGATGGGCTACTTTCCAGAGAGGGAACAACAGCAGCATCTTTGAGGCATAATAGGCACAGCTGCTAGCATCATACTCTACCCAAAATGGAGTTTCCAACTAGCTTTTTAATCCATCACTTTTAATCATGAGCAAACAGCCAAATATTACTGAGCATCCAAGGAAAAGCCTCTAACACAGAATGTACATATACATACTCATATTCCACACGAAGAGAAGATACTATAAAGTAAGAACAGATCACAATTCAGTAAAGAACATTTTAAAATACAAGTCAAAAAATTCTTGGAAATTAAAGATACAATAGCTGAAATGAATAAAGGATTGGAAGATAAAATTAAGGCAATCTCCAGGCACCAGAGAAAAAAAGATAAAGCAATAGAAAACATGAGAGAAAAGATAGCAATATTAGATGACCAACCATTCCAGGAGGTCCACTATCTGAATAACAGAGTTCCAAAAAAATAAATCATAAGGAAAAAACAAGAAATAAAAAGATGAAAAAAAAGGTTTGGAAAGAAATCAACAAGAAAGAAGTAAATCAATAAAATTTTCTAAGACTGAAGGATATAAGCTACCCATTTGAAAGGACCCACCAAATGTCTAGTGCAAAAAAATTAAGGAACACATACACAGAGGCATATCACTGTGAAACATCCTCATATTGGGAACAGAAAAGATTCTACAAGCTTCTAGAAAAAAAAAAACACAGATTACTATAGAGAATCAGGACATCGACTTCAGTTTTCTCAACAGTCATACTAGAAGGAAGATGACAGTTGAGCAATTTCTTCTAAATTATGAAGAAAAATTATTTCCAATCTAGGATTCTTCACCCAGTCAAATCATCTTATAGAAGCAGAATAAAGGTATCTTCTCAGACATGAAAGATCTCAAACATTTACCTTTCATGCATCCTTTCTCAACAAGATACTGGAAAATGTATCCCATCAATAAGAGAGTGAATTTTTTTAAAAAGATAACTATTGCAAATACAGGATACAAGAGATCAACATAGGAGATAAACAATGGGAATCTTCAGGAAGACTGTGAAGAGAGATTCCAGGATGCTAGCTATGCACAAGATTCAAAGGGCAACCAGTCCAGAATGTAGCAGCGTGACTCCTGAGACAGCATGATGAATCTGTCATCACTAAGATAACCATTGACATTGTTCTTAAGGACAGAATGCCCAGATGTCCGTTCTAGATTTTTATTGATATTTGGCTTGCCTTGATGTACCTACTCACTCCACCTGCCCTGCTGCCTGGATCAGCTAAGAACACATTTCACCCCGCAGATGTGTTCTGCTTTGATCTACAACGTGTTGGAGGAAGATTACCATGGGCTTAGAAATAAAAGATACGAAACAGCACTCTTCATGTGACCATACACCTGCTGAACAAATATGCAATACCCAGCCCATACCATACTGTAGCACTGCCAGATACCAGAGCAGGATGTGCCTTACATTTCTAAAAACTCATGGCATTGCTCACTGATTACCTGAAGACAAGCTCATGACACTCAGTGAACCTGACACTAGACTATTCAGCTATCTTCTCCTGGAAGCCTTCATCTATTTATGATAATATTGTCCTTTCCTAACTCAATTAGCTTGGTAAACTATTTTTTCAAAATAAAATATTGTTTAGGGCTATTTTCATAGGTGGCAAAACTATAAAGAGAAGTAAAGAAATTATAATACTTAAGTCCAAACAACAGCACCTCTGGAAACAGCACCCAGCCGGGTTTTAATATTTCAATGGTTCCTTCTCTTTGACCATAAAAAAGCTAAAACCATTTTGCATTAAAAAATTCAGGGCTCACGCCTGTAATCCCAACACTTTGGGAGGCCGAGGTGGGCAGATCACCTGAGATCAGGTGTTCGAGACCAGCCTGGCCAACACGGTAAAACCCCGTCTCTACTAAAAATACAAAAATCAGCCAGGCATAGTTGCATGTGCCTGTAATCCCAGCTACTGAGGAGGCTGAGGCATGATAATTGCTTGAACCCGGAAGGCAGAGGTTGCAGTGAGACAGGATCATGCCCCTGCATTCCAGCCTGGCTGACAGAATGAGACTCAGTCTCCAAAAACAAAAACAAAAAAAAAATTCAGGCTGGGTTCAGTGGCTCACACCTGTAATCCCAAAACTTTGGGAGCCAAGGCAGGAGGACTGCTTGAGCCCAAGAGTTCAAGACCAGCCTGGGCAACATATGGAGACTCTGTCTCTACAAAAAATAAAAAATAAATTAACAGCCGGGTGTTGTGGCTCTTGCTCATAGTCCTAGCTACTTGGGAGGCTGAGGCAAGAGGATTGCTTGAACCCAGGCGGTTGAGACTGCAGTAAGCCATGATCATGCCTTTGCACTCCAGCCCAGCAACTGAGAACAAGTCTCAAAAATTTTAAAAAAAAGAAAAAAATTAAACTCTCATTTATTTTAACTGAACTTTTAACTGATCTTTAATTGAAGTTAAAAGGCAACAAGTCCAATTAAAGAAGTTCTTTAACTGAACTTTAACTGATCGATTGAGACACATACTTGTATACATTTCTCAAAAAAATAGTCTAACTCCTTGACTCATCTATATATATGTTGTAATCTATGTTCCACCACTTTACTGAAGCTATTCTCTTTTTTTTTTTTTTTGAGACGGAGTCTCGCTGTATCACCCAGGCTGGAGTGCAGTGGCACGATGTCGGCTCACTGCAAACTCCGCCTCCCGGGTTTACGCCATTCTCCTGGCTCAATTTTTTGTATTTTTTAGTAGAGACAGGGTTTCACCGTGTTAGCCAGGATGGTCTCGATCTCCTGACCTTGTGATCTACCCGCCTCGGCCTCTCAAAGTGCTGGGATTACAGGCGTGAGCCACTGCGCCTGGCCTATTCTCTAAAAATATTTTTTTTGCTTTTTCTCTTTGAGACAGGGTCTAGCTCTGTCGCCCAGGCTGGAGCACAGTGGCACAATCATGGCTCACTGCAACCTCTGCCTCCCAGGCTCAAACCATCCTCCCTCCTCAGCCTCCTGAGTAGCTGGGACTACAGGCGTGTGCCACCACGCCCGGCTAATTTTTTTATTTTTGGTAGAGACAGGGTTTCACCATGTTGCCCAGGCTGGTGTCGAACTCCCGGACTCAAGCAATCTGCCCACCTCAGCCTCCCAAAGCGCTGGTATTACAAGCATGGGCTACCACAACCAGCCTCAAAATGTTAATAACAACCAAATTCCATTTCAGTTTTCAATCTCTGTTGCCTCGCCGCAGACTCATACATTTATTATCACCCTCATTTAAAAAATTCATTCTTCCAACTTTCTCTATCACTCTACTTTCTTTTTTTTTTTTTTTGAGATGGAGTTTCACTCTTGTTACCCAGGCTGGAGTGCAATGGCACGATCTCGACTCATCGCAACCTCCGTCTCCCGGTTTCAAGTGATTCTCAGCTTCAGCCTCCCGAGTAGCTGGGATTACAGGCATGTACCACCCTGCCCAGCTAATTTTGTATTTTCAGTAGAGACAGGGTTTCTCCATGTTGGTCAGGCTAGTCTCAAACTCCCGACCTCAGGTGATCCACCCTCCTCAGCCTCCCAAAGTGCTGGGATTACAGGCATGAGCCACCGCACCTGGCCTACCACTCTATTTTCAAGAGTGTCCTCTGCCTCTTCTTTCATCTCCATAGACTCAAGTCTAGCCAACTTAGTAAGGTTCTATCTTCAGTGTCTCTATACTACCTTCTCAAGTAAGCCCACCCATTCTTATGGTTTCAAAAGCACCTCTACGCTGATAATGACTAAGTATTTGTCCTCTACTCTGACTCATCTTCTGAATTCCAAAACCAAATTTTAAACTACCAACTTTAACATCATTACAGGAATACTCAGCCAACACTTCAAGCTTAACATATCTAAATGGCACAAATTATCTACATCTCTCTGTTTCCCCACTCTGTGTTCTTTAAATCTTGGTTTCTTCATATTTAGAAAAGAGATTATAATATTTCTACCCTTTAAAGTCCCATGACTTTACATGCACAAAGTTCTTAGCATAGTATAAGTACACAGCACAGGGTAAGTTATTCAATTAGTGATAGCTGATATTATATTTTAACAATAGAAATCGTTTTCAAATCTACTATTTGTCCTCAACTTTAGAGGGCACCTTTTCACATCACAATCAGAACTGTTTGTGTTACTTCCTTGCATAAAAAGCTTTAATGACTCCCCATTTGTCTAAAAGGAAACTTTGACATATTAAACAATAGCTTTAACACTCTTTGAAATATAACCCCAACCCACCTGTCATGCGCTGAATTGTGTCCCCCAAAAAGATGAAGTTTTAACCGCTAGTTTCTGTGAATGTGACCTTACTGGAAATAAGGTCCTTGCAGATGATCAAGTTAAGACAAGGTAATTAAGGTGAGCCCTAACCCAATTTGACTATGTCCTTACAAAAAAGGGAAATTTGGACTCTGAGAGACACAAATGAGAAGGAAAAGGATGGAAAGACCCAAGGAGAACACCATCTATCTACAAGGCAAGGAATGCCTGAGGCTACCAGAAGCTAGGAGAGAGGCATTAAAGAGATTCTCCCTCGTAGCCCTCAAAAAAAAAAAGAAACAACAACAACAACAAAAAAAACTCTATCAACACCTTGATTCCTAAATTCTGGCCTCCAGAACTGTAACACAATAAATTTCTGTTGTTTAAGCAACCTAGTTTACAGTACTTTTTTACAGCAACCCCAGGAAACTAATATACCACCTTTCTACCTTATTTCCCTACATTACTTAACATAAATTGATTAGTGGCATTGCTTCTAATTCCTAAATGTGAACATTTCCATGACTTTTGTTCATGTTATTTTGTAGCCTTCACATCTGTCCAAATCCTTTTCATCTACTAAAGGCTTTTCATCAAGTGCCAGGGAATCTTCTATAATCCTCCAATCTGAATTAATTTTTCTATCCTACGTATTTATAGAACAAGTTGTTTGCGTAGTATTACCACTGTTCATTGTCCCATATTATAATTATTTACAGATACAACTCCTTGACTGGCTATTAGGATATTTGAGAGCAAGAGTTATATCGCAGTCAATTTTTATATCCTCAATAACACATGCTTCATATAAACTAAAGTGGCATTTAAATAGAGATATTTGTAGCTTGACTCAAAGAATAATAAAGTCAACAAATCTTAATATTAACAGGTATATATAAGTTCAACATTTGCTCATCTATGGAGGCAAGTAACCTCATGAGCCTTTTTTCTGCCAAATGATAGAGACCAGAGGACACTGCATGCAGCTATTCAGATAATTATTGCCTTGTACTGTGTAGAAGAGTAGCTATTTTTATGGGAGAAAAGGGGATAGGAGAGAAGAAACCAGGAGTCTTTGCTTAAAAATAAAATAGTAAAAATAACACATGTAAAAGGTTATTTTACTTAGCATTACGTTGCTCAAGTCACCATGGATCTTGGCACAAGCTAATTCCCTACAAGCCAGGGTGCAAATAAAAAAAAATACAGGAAACACAGTTAAATTTGAATTTCAGAGAAACACTGAATAATAACTGTAAGAATGTCCCATGCAATATTTGGGACATACTTAAAGTAAAAAGTCATTTGTTGTTTATCTGAAATTCAAATTTAACTGGACATCCTGTATTTTATCTGGCAACCCTACTCTAAGTACTAACAGTGATCTCAGAAACTTCCATTTAAGGAGAGAGATTCTTAGTTTAAAGAGGCAAGACAAGTGCAATGCTGCAATGTTTACCTAGAAAGTGCTTTTATATGCACTCAGTCATTGCTCTCCAGGTATCAGAAGTTTCCAAAGACAAGTACAATGAAATGACTGAAAGCAGTGGTATTGTAATCCTTTTCTCAATGTACTTTAGGAATATATAGAAAGATAATAAAATTCAGGAGTACGTTAAAAGTACATAAATTTGTTCCACATTTTCTCTTTTGAGGTAGAGTAAGATCACCTTCAAAAATCTTATCAAAACTGAAAAATACCATTTGGCAGGCTTTAGGGAGGACTCATCTCCCCTACCTCTCCATGGTTTAACCCCAGAAACCACTCCAAATAAATACATCACTAGAATAAATAATGATGCACTTGCTACGCAAACCCAGTTTTAAGACAAGTCCCCTAAGCTAGATGTTCATAATGCCAAAAAAAAAAAAGAGAGAGATAGAAAACATACACCCATACTAACAAACATCCATACAATGAGAAACTATTCAGCATCCATTAAACAATTAAGGCAGTTAGAGCTATATACTAGCTTGGAAAAATATTCATGATACAAACAAGTGGGGGTGGAAGGAGGAGGAAAATCAGCCATAGAATAGTACTGTTGTCTGATTCCACTTACATATTTATTTTACATATACATTTAAAAGTCTGGAAAAAATACACCTCAAATTATTAACCTGGTAAGAGAGGTGAGCAGACAAAAGATGGACTTTCATTTTCTCAGTATGTCTGAGTTTATTGTTTTATACAATGATCCTGATAAACATCAAAATACTTTTTTCATTTAAAAATAAAAATTGGTACAAAAACCAAACCAAAACAAAACAAAAAAACATAAAGCCAATAACGGGTAATTTGACAACTTTAAAAAGGAATCCATTCGCAAAATATAAAACTGCCTCACCAGATGAAAATCTGCCTCACCAGATGAAAATCTTTTTATTTTTCTAATGAATTTTCACAAATGTAAACATCTCTTTAACTACCATCACAGTCAAGAAATAGAACATTTCCATCACCCCAGAAAGTTCCCTCATAGCTACTTTACCTGTCAATCCCCACCACCACATGTGCATGCACACACACACATACACACAGACCTAGGCAACCACTGATCTATCCCTATAGATTTCTATCCCTATAGATCGGCCTTTTCTCAAATTTTATATTGAAATCAACAGTTCTCTTTTGTGTCCAACTTCTTTACTGCTGATATTTATACACATTGCTGCATGTATCAATAGTTCATTTCCCTTTATTGCTGAAAATTCTATTGTAGATATATCAATTGCTTATCCATTTGCCTGTCTTCATATGGCTATAATGCTCCTATGAACATCCCTGGTCTTGGCTTCCCTTCCTTTCCATTCCATTCGATATTTACCTAAGAGTCAAATTACCAGATCATATGGCAATTGTACATTTAATTTTTAAAGTACTCAAATAATTTTCCAAAGCGGTTATATTACTTTACTTTTGGGGGGGGGGGATGAAGTCTTGCTCTGTCGCCCAGGCTGGAGTACAGTGGCGCAATCTCGGCTCACTGCAAGCTGCGTCTTCCCTGTTCACGCCATTCTCCTGCCTCAGCCTCCCGAGTTGCTGGGACTACAGGTGCCCACCACCACGCCCCGCTAATTTTTTTATTTGTAGTGGAGGCAGGGTTTCTCTGCGTTAGCCAGGATGGTCTCAATCTCCTGACCTCGTGATCCCTCGTGATCACCTCGGCTTCCCAAAGTGCTGGGATTACAGGCGTGAGCCACCGTGCCCAGCCTACATTCTTATAAGCAATGTATGAGAGGTCTAGCTGCTCCTTATCCTTTCCAACATGTGGTATTACTCTCATCAATTTTCCTCGTGCTGTGTGTTTAGTAGGATCGTCTTGGGTTTTAATTTACATTTCCCTGATGGTTAATAACATTGAGCATTTTTATATGTATTTAATGTTCCACTGATCTACACGTCTGTTGGCACACCAATACCACACTGCCTCAATTAGTGCCGCTTTATAGAAAGTCTTTAAATCAGATGTGTAAGCCCTTCAACTTTGTTCTTAACCACAGTATGTCTTCCAATCCATAAACTTGGTACATCTGTCTATTCAGGTCTTTAATATGTCTCAACAGTATTTATAGTTCACTGTACAGAGGTCTTTTATATATTTCATTAAACTTTTCCCTATTTTTTTTTTTTAAGACGGGGTTTACTATCTTGCCTGAGCTGCACCTGAACTCCTGGGCTCAAGTAAGCCTCCCACCTCAGCCTTTAGAGTAGCTGGGACTATATGCACATGCCAGGGAACCCAGCTGCTTTTTGATGCTCCATTAAATAGTACTGCTTCAGTTTCCAATTGTATATTGGCCATACTACCTGACATGCTCATTAAGGATATAGTCTTCTTCTGACTTACTTTATAAAATGTGATCACCCTATAAGACTACCACATAAATCACTAGTCAATAATAACTTGGTAAAGTCATTTCATTTATGAGATTCTTTCTTCCACAATAGTAAGTTCTCCTGGCTGTGAACACTGAAGTTCCATGTAAAGAAGAAAAATATAAGAAGTATTCCAGAAACAAATTGTTTGTCCTCATTTCCCCCATATTAATTATACCTTTTAATCAACACAAGGTAAAGATATTCTGCCTGTTGTTTTTGGTGGCTCCCCTCACAGGGTTAAAACAGAGCAAAACTATATGGCAGGAGAAAGCATTCGAGGAAAAAGCAACGTTTGGTCTGGGTAATCTAGGAGGGGATGGCAGTTTCCCAATCCGTAATGTCTTCGGTGAGTCATTCCTGGAGGTGATCATACAGAAAGTGAATCTCGAGGGAAGAAATAAGACATTGACTATGGGAAGAAAGTATGTTCTGTAGCTGTGGCTTCTCTTAATGGACTTTGCACCAGTTTTGGATTTGAATACAAAAGACACACAAGAGTTTTTGAGTCCACTGAGAAAAGAAAAGGAAGACCTTCACTATCCTATTCCCAGTGAATTTGCCCACAGCTGATCTGGATCTTAGAAAAATGAGCAGACACCAAGGAGGCAAAAAAAAAAAAAAAAAAGAATCCAGACTACAAAACACAGAGACTGATGTCCTAACCTGTTTCTCAAGCATGCCATTATACCGTTATACTGTTAGCAAGCACGAGTAACGCAGCATCTTTCACAGAAAATACAGAAAACAGATTTTTTTTAAAAAAATATAGAAAACTCTCCATTTCCCCACCTCAGCTCTGAACAAATATTATCGGTTATTATGACAGCACTATTGAATTATAATTTAGACTCCTTCCAATATTCACTCTTTTTTTTTTTTTTTTTTTGAGACGGAGTCTCGCTCTGTCGCCCAGGCTGGAATGCAGTGGCGCGATCTCGGCTCACTGCAAGCTCCGCCCCCCGGGTTCACTCCATTCTCCTACCTCAGCCTCCGGAGTAGCTGGGACTACAGGCGCCCGCCACCACGCCCGGCGAAGTTTTTATATTTTTAGTAGAGACAGGATTTCGCAGTGTTAGCCAGGATGGTCTCAAATGCCTGACCTGGTGATCCACCCGCCTCGGCCTCCCAAAGTGCTGGGATTACAGGCGTGAGCCACCGCCTCCGGCCCCAATATTTACTCTTTACTGAATGCTGAGAATTGAAGCCAGGACCTGGAAGCCCCTATATTTCTAGTACTGTTATTTTTTATTCTCATCTAATTCTTCAATGTTATCAATAACAAAATAACCAAATATGCTAATGATTCAAAATTCTACATGGATAAAATTTCAAAACCTGAATTCATTTTCTGACTATCTAAATTCATAAGTGTTGATATGAGATTAAAATACAATGGATCTCCACACTGATTAAGATATAAAATAATCAAGAAACAAAGATAATAAGTAAAGTAAAGCACATACAAAATTCTAACTTAGAATGAATCTAATTTAGGTATATACCTACATCATAATCCAAGACAATGCGTTTTATCAGGGATTTAAATTTAAGTTTCAACTAATATTATAGTGTTCTTTCCATTTGTTTCCTCCCTCCAAGTTCATTCTAATATATGTATGTTCCAACAATTCACGTGAGCCCTGCAGTACCTTCCTTGACCTTCTATTACCTAAATTATAAGGGTACACGACATGTACATGTATAATTTCATGCTTTGTACATTTCTACTCTCAAATATGTTTCCTATTAATTTCAAAATTAGTTCATGCACAAATTTCTATGAAGAAAATAGAAATGTAATTCATTGAATGCCTAACCTCTTGATTTTCTACTCCATTGCTGGAAAGCTCCAAAATAGTACCTCCACTGTCAACCACTGCTGATGTCATTGTTATTCCCTGAGGAAGCTTCAAACGCTATTAATCAGTGAAATTAAAGGTTCATTGATGGTTGCCAGTGTTATAGGTTTGCATTATCATGTTTTAAAAGTCAATAGAGATGGAGTGCAGTAGATATCCAGAAATCCAGTCTTCTAAAGATGATTAACCAGAGACCCTAAAAAGAGGAAGAATTTGAAAAGTTATCTTAAAAATTACAGGAAGGACATAAAGTGTAACTTATTTTGCAATCTAATTTTAACCCTGAACTAAGAAAAAGAAGATAGGCTTCTATATCCCTGTGTCAAAAGAGGGCAGTAATGAACATTCTACCTCTTAAGAGTTAGTAATCAAGTTCATGAACATACTGAATAAGTTCTTAACAAGCAATTGTACATAGGTAGTATTATGATATTCATATTCTAGGAAATAAAATGTTATAATTGTGCCAGCCACAGTGGCTCACACCTGTAATTCCAGCACTTTGGGAGGCCGAGGCAGGCGGATCATGAGGTCAGGAGATCGAGACCATCCTGGCCAACATGGTGAAACCCCATCTCTACTAAAAATACAAAAATTAGCTGGGCGTGGTGGAGTGTGCCTGTAGTCCCAGCTACTCAGGAGACTGACGCAGGAGAATCGCTTGAACCCAGAAGGCAGAGGTTGCAGTGAGCCAACATCGCATCACTGCACGCCAGCCTGGCGACAGAGCGAGATTCCATCTCAAAAAAAAAAAAAAGTTGTAACTTTCTCCCTTTATAAAGATGTTGTTTTATTCCTGAAATATGTTAGTTTCTAGAAATGTTAAAGATCTCTTATTCATTTAATATATAAAATGTGCCAGACTGAGAAAACGTTGAATCCGATTTCCTATTTAACAAATTAAAAGATTATTGATTCTTAAATATTTCATTCTTCTTCTTTGCCTCATCTGGTTTGTTTGTTTGAACAATCAGAACTGTCTTTTGCTTATGGCAGCAATCTCATTTTGTATTCACACTTTGAATACACTATGAATCCAGGAACTGTATGTAAGACAGATTAATTTGAATTGCTTATATTTTCAAATAAAGTAGTTTAAAATTAAAGTAGTTACCACTTGGAATGCCTTTGATATTATTTTATCATACTTTCCTCAATTGTTTTGATATTAGTTCTATCATACTTTTCCTCAATTGTTTTGATATTAGTTCAAGATGCAATACAGCAAATGGTTTCAAGTAATTTCTTAACCTCTTACATTTTTTCCCCTTCCTACATCATCTGGATTTATGCATTAAATTATTCCTAAAAAGTTACTTTTTATTTGATTTCATTTATGCGAAAATTTTCATACAGAGGAAGTATGGAGATTTATTACTAACAGAATTTTTTCATGTCAAAAAGAATGCAGAAAAATGGAGCATATCTGAAGAGAAAGTATATAGTTCCCATAAATCATTCCATTAATATTATGCCCTTGTATTATGTTTGCCTGCTGGCATCATACAGATATGGAAATAAAACAATAAAGAATTTCCAGAAACTTCTAGAAAAATGAAATACCTGAAAAAAAGCAGAAATTTCATCCTACTGATCAGTACTATTAGCCTCCTTTTTGATCTTATAAACATAAAATGGAAGAGAAAGTCTTTGTATCTTAAGAAGAAAAATTAATAAAATTCCACAGTCCCATCATGCTATCACCATATAAGGTAATATAAATAACTATTCCCAATATATATAATAATAGCAGAAATAAATGTTACTTACAGTTTGTATGTTAAGTAGTCTAAGCATCCTTCACTGTTTTCACAACTTCGGAAGAGCTAAAATCTGAACCAGTAGTTCTTTGGAACTACCAGCGGGAGGGGAAAAAAGACAATATTAATATAATTATATTAAAAAAGCACTAAGCTCAAATAGATGTGTCTGAGATAGTAAATACTTAATAAAACAAATCACTTCCAAAGCCATATGTCACACATTCATATAAGGAATATAATAAATTATTTCTAGGTTTTTGAGAAATCAGAGCTTTTCTCAAACTTTAAATTTTAACTCACCACTACATAACAACTATTGAGTGAGGACAGAACCAACGTATGAAGCCTATGCTCCGTATTATGGGCTGTATTTCAAACAGGTTCTTGGGTTTTTTTTCCTCCATTGGGCAAGTTCTAATAACAGGTTCTTACTAAGTGGCTACAGGTATAACCTCTGCTCCCCAGGAGTATAAAATCAAGTTTGAAAAATAAGACTAGCCCAAAAAACTACTATAAAACAATGTTTAAGGAAAAAAAATTTTTAGAGTTGGGGTCTCACTCTTGTCACCAAGGCTGGATCACAGAGGTGAGATCACAGCTCACTGCAGCCTCAAATTCCTGGGCTCAAGCTATCCTTCTGCCTCAGCCTCCTGAGGAGCTGGGACTACAGGCATATGCCACCATGCTCAGGTCAGTATTTCTTATTTTTAACTTTTATTTTTAAAGATAAGATATTGCTATGTTACCCAGTCTGATCTTGAACTCCTGGCCTCAGGTGATTCTCCCACCTCAGCCTCCTGAGTCACTATTAGACATGTTCCTGCTATCTCACCCCACCGACTTAGCATCAGCACCCATCCAAACATCCCAAGCCCTGCTTCTAACTCCCAAGCCTCCTCAAATAGTCCTCCTTCTTTCAAAGGCTTAAAGACTTAAGCACTTGACTTAAGCAATTGACTTAAGCACTTGATCGTAGGCCTTGCTCCATCAATTATTCCTTTTTCCTTAACCTTCTCTTACTACCATTGGGCTCCTTTCCCTCAAAATATAAGCATTTGCAAGATCCTCTCATCTTAAAAGTAGAAAAGTTGACTGGGCAAGGTTGCTCAGGCCTGTAATTCCAACACTTTGGGAGAGGGAAGCGGGAGGATCACTTGAGCCCAGGAGCTCCACACCAGCCTGGCCAACATAGGGAAACCCCTGTCTCTACAAAAAATAAAAAACTTAGCCGGGCCTGGTGGTGCAAACCTGTAGTCCCAGCTACTTGGGAGGCTGAGGTGGGAGGATCACTTGAGCCCAGGAGGTTGAGGTTACAGTGAGCCGTGATCCTGCCACTGCACTCAAGCCTGGGTGACAGAGCAAGATCCTGTCTCAAAAACAAAAACAAAGGAAAAGTCCTCTTCCATAATCCTGCATACCCTTCCAGCTACTGCTCCAGTTCCTTCCTTTCTCAGGTAAGTTTCTAGATAAGAAATCTTTTATACTCTGTCTCCACTTTCTAATTTCTCAAGTACTCCTCCTTCTATCAGAGTTTGGCATCCATCCCCACTCAACTGAAATTTTACTAAATTCCGCTTGTAGAATCCAATAGATACATTTCTCTCTTCATAGGACTTGATGCCTCTGAAGCATCTGACACTGTTAATCACTCCCTTCTTGAAACTCTACCTTGAATTTATCTTTTCCCTCTCTGGCTACTCCCTTTCAATTCCCCCTTGCAGGCTCAACCCTCATTTTCAAGGAGCCTGGGACAAGAGTACAAATGGAAGCCTACATACCATGTGTCTAAATATTTTTTAAAGTTCTAAATCAAGCTGTTAAATTATTATTCCCTCCTCCTATCTTGACTAATAACAACCTGAAAGGCCAAGTTCTATTTTTGAGTTCTCAGGCTCCCTTAATGTTATGTAGGGACACAGGAAGGAAAGTCCATACCCCTTCCCCTTGTCTGCAGCCAACTCCTTTTCTCTTTCCTCCTTTAGCTCCACTTTATACTACGAAGGACTTCATATGCACACATATATAAAGCCTACAGCTCTGGTCACATGACTGCAAACAGCTGCTCCTTGGCCATCCCTTAAACACAGGGGATCCCATATGTGTTATACAGTCAAGAGAGGAGAGAATCAGAGAAGAGAGTTGTGAAGGGACACATGGGCAGGAAATTCTAGGATCAAATATTCAAAGATTGATCTAGAAAGAGACCAAGTAGACTAGTCACCTTGGCCCCCACAAAGTCTTCACTCCATGGGCAGGGGTGTAGCTTCTGGAGGAAGACCATATGAGGACCTTTAAAGCATAGGTCTTTTGTTCCCAGTTGGCAAAGTCTTAGGACAGTGCTGCTCTCTGGTCAACCCTTACAGGTGGGTGTTTCCAAGATCCCATCCCTAGTCCTTTTCTCTTCAGATTGTTTACACTCTTTCTAAGGTATGAAAACTCCTACAGCTTCACTCAAATCTCTCTTCCAGATTTGCCTACTAGATGTTTTATTGCCTCTACTTCACTGAAATTAGATTAAGGTATACATAAATACTAAGCATTGATACCAGGATAACCCAAGCACTCCACTCATGAATTCAATCACACAACAAATACTAAATGAGCACTATTATACGATAGCACAATTTTAGGTGCCTGGGTCCAGTAGTGAATAAAGGCAAAGTCCCTGTTTTTATGGATCTTATATTACAGAGGAGAGAGAAAAAAATAAAATAGTATACCATACGTGTAGATGATGCTGAAGGCTAAGGAGTTAAATTAACCAGAGACAGGGATTATATGGCAGGGAGAGCTGCCAATTCAGATTGAGTGGTCAGATAAGGACTCACTAAAAAAGTGACATATGAGCAAAAACCCAAAAGTAGAAGTGAGTTGTGGCAATGCCTGGGGGAAGAGCCTTCTAGTCAAAAGAAATTCAACACCCTCAAGAGGATGTATGCCTGACTAGTTAAAGGATGAGCAAGGGGACCCAATACAGCTGAAGTGAAGTGAGCAAAAGGAAGAAAGAATAGTTGAAGAGGACAGAAAGGGAAGGGAAGGGAGCCAAGTAGGTGCCCTGTGAGGACTCTGACTTCAGAGAGAAGGAAGGTTTTACACAAAAAGATGATCTGATTATTATAAGGATCATTCAGATGCTGGGTTGAGAACAGACAAGGGGACAAGAGCAGAAACAGGTGTCAGTTAGCAGGCTACAATAATATATGTTGTGCAAAAGTAATTGCAGTTTTGCCATTACTTTTAATGTAATGCAAACTACTTTTGCACCAACCTATAATTGAGATGAGAAGTGATACTGGCTGGGACCAGAGTGGTAGTTCTGGAGGTAGTGAAAAGTGATCATAGCCAAGCATGATGGCACACCCCTTTGTCCCAGCTACTCAGGATGTTGGGCAGGTTGAAGCTACAGTGATCCAAGATCTCACCGCTGCACTCCAGGTTGGGCAACAGAGTGAGACCCTGTCTCAAAAAAAAAAAAAAGTAGTCAATCTTTAGATATATTTTGCAGATAAAAGGATGACATTTACAAGCAAAATTGATGTGGATTGATTAGTATGAGAGAAAGAAAGAAGCCAAGAATGAATCCAGGCTGGAGGATTCTCAGAAGATGATGGAGTAGGATATACCAGGAATCTGTATCCCTATCTAGACAATTGCACTGGCAGACTCTACCTAATGTAATTATTTTGGAACTCTGGAAGATACCAAAGGCTTGCAACCTCCAAGGGAAGGCTTGGACAATAAATTGTGGTTAATTTCGGTCATTCTAGCTCTCAGCACAGAATCAGCTACCCATCCCCCAACTCGAGGGTAGACAGCTGTGCATGTGTTCCTGGAACAGTGTGCATGCAACTTGTGAGGGCCATGGTAAGCAAAAAGGACTATTTTCCAAGTATCAGGGATCTGTGCTCTGATCACTGATTATTGCTTCTGATCACAGAGGAGCACACAAAGAAATGAGTAGATGTTATTGTTAAGCCTCTCCCCCTCTGGCTGAAGTCACTTCTAGGGGACTTAAAAGGCCAGCAAACCCCATTTTACTCTTTTTTTCCCTTTTGAGAGCCACACATTAAAGACTAGGACATTTGGCTGGGCGCGGTGGCTCACATCTGTAATCCCTGCACCTTGGGAGGCCAAGGTGGACAGATCACTTGAGGTCAGGAGTTCAAGGCCAGCCTGGCCAACATAGTGAAACCCCGTCTCTACTAAAAATACAAAAATTAGCCGGGCGTGGTGGTGGGCGCCTGTAATCCCAGTTACTCGGGAGGCTGAGGCAGGAGCTTGAGCCCAGGAGGCGGAGGTTGCAGTGAGCCAAGACTGAGCCACTGCACTCCAGCCCGGGCAACAGAGCAAGACTCTGTCTCAAAATAAAAAATAAAATAAAATAAAGACTAGGACATTCAAAAACTATATATATGGAAAAATGTGTAAAGTGACCACACAAGCCCAGGCTCAGAAAAGACCTGAGAAGACCTTAAATACACCTTAGGCTGATCCTTGCCACAGAGTCAGCCTACAAAAATTTAAATTTTAATTAAAAAAAAAAATCCCGCCCTCCCGAAGATGGCAGATGGGAGGTAGTGTTGGCATGCCTCTCCCACTTGGAAAGAAAAAATAGTGGGTAGAGACTCGAACTGTGAACTTTTTTCAAAGAAGCAATACAGGAACTTAACGGAAAAATGGAAAGAAACCACAGATCCTTTGAAAGAAGGGGCGGGCTGCAGTCTACACCATGAGCCAGGTAAAAAACTGTAAGTCCCCAGAGTATGAGAGGGAGAGAAATTACCTCCAGAGTATACACCCCCACTATGAAAACTGGAAATCCAGCCCACAGGAGAAGGCCTTAACCCCACCCACTGCTCACACTGATATAGGGAGCGGTGGAGAATATACAAGTAGGACCAGGAGCAGGAAGAGCCTTTTGCGTATTCCCAGTCTCCAACGCAAACCAAGGGAAGCTATTCCTGATTCTGTCACAGAGGAGTTCAAAGTTCTGACAACTAACTCAGGCACTGGTTGCAGGTTGAAAGAAGCTCCCAATTTGAAATTCAAAATATAATCTCCAGTGGGGATGAACTGCCTTGGCCTGAACTGGGTGGACGAATGGGAAGTGTGCTGTAACTACAGGCACAGGAGCTGGGTGCTCTGGCATTGCCAGTGGATGAAAAGGGGCATGGCCTGAAAGCTGAGGTTCCTGTATGGAAACAGCTTGGAATTTAGTTAGCTGCTGCTAGTGAACACTGTGAGTGAGAGACCTGCCTTGCCAAGTGTGTAGGAGCTGAATGATACTTACACCCACCTGCTACTCCCCACTTCCTGCATAAACTCTTCTGTGAAGTAGAGGTAGCTAAGCTCTTTCCTGGAACATTACCCCAGTGGCCAGGGTATGGCTCCAAAAGCCCAACATGGGTCTGTGCTTACACCACACATGCAGAGCCAAAGAGCAGGCCTGCCTGACCAAGCCCCCACCTGGCTTTGCCCCTCCACCTGCCCTGGAAGGTTAACGCAAAAGACAGAAACTTTTGGGAGCCCTATGGCCTCACCCATCATCTGATAAACCAAAATACCTCCCATGGGTAACACAGCACAAGCACAAATCCCACCACTTCAACCACAGCTGGCACTCTTTTGCAAGCACCACCTCCTGGCTGAAGGCCAATAGACACAGTTTATTACAGCATCTACAGGTAAAATAACATTGCACCCAGGAAGGAGAAAACTTATGAATGACCTCAGCTATCAGCACTGTCTGCAGTACCCTGGCTAACCAGGATGTCCGGAGTCTGTCCACATGACCAGTTTATTAATACTACAACCAGCATTTAAGAAAGCCAACATACTATGGCTATTTATAACCAAGGAATCTCACAATGTATGTCATTCCCATTACCCCTATGAGAGCTGGTGCTGGCACACATTGCTGGGAGACCTGAGGACAGATAACATCACTGGATCCCTTGCAGACATTCCCCAGAATCAGCCTGGAATATGGCAGCCCCACTGGGCAGCTAGACCCAGAGGAGCAGCAGTACTCACAGTAGTCTGGCTCTCAGGGACTTCTACTCCTAGGGGAAGGGGGACAGCACCATATCAAGGAAGCAACCTGTTCTTCATTCTATGAAGTCAGTATCACCCTGATACCAAAACCAGGAAAGGATATAACAAAAAGAAAAGAAAACTACAGACCAATATACCTGATGAACACAGATGTAAAAATCCTAAACAAAATACTAGCTAACCAAATCAAATGGCACATCAAAGAGATAACACACCATCATCAAGTGGGTTTAATCCCCAGAATGCAGGGATGGTTTAACATATGCAAGTCAATCAATGTGATATATCACATAAACAATTAAAAACAAAAACCACATGATTGTTTCAATAGATGCAGAAAAAATATTCAATAAAATCAAGCATCCCTTTATGATAAAAACACCCAACGAACAAGGCACAGAAGGGAATTATCTCAAAATAATAAAAGTCATATATGACAAAGCCATAGCCAACATCATACTGAATGGGAAAAAGTTGCAAGCATTCCCCCCCGAGAACTAGAATAAGACAATGATGCTCACTTTAATCACTTCTTTTCAACATAGTACTTTAAGTCCTGGGCAGAGCAACCAGGCATGAGAAAGAAATAAAGGGCATCCAAATTGGAAAAGAGGAAGTCAAACTATCGCTGTTTGCTGATGATATGATCATATACCTAAAAAACGCTGAAGATTCCTCCAAAGACTACTAGATTTGATAAGTGAATTTAGTAAAATCTTAGGTTACAGAGTCAGTGAACACAAATCAGTAGCACTGCTAGACAACAACAATGACCAAGCTGAGAATCAAATTACGAACTCAATCCATTTTATAACAGCTGCAAAAACTATATAAAATACCTAGGAATGTACTTAACCAAGGAGCTGAAAGATCTCTACAAGAAGAACTACAAACACTGATGAAAGAAATCATAGATAACACAAACAAATGGAAACACATCCCATGCTCCTATCATGAAAATGACCATACTGTCTAAAGCAATCTACAGATTCAATACAAATCCAATCACAACAGCAACATTATTTTTCACAGATTTAGAGAAAGAAACTCATAAAACTCATATGAAACCAAAAAAGAGGCTGAATAGCCAAAGCAATCCTAAGCAAAAAGAACAAATCTGAAGGCATCACATTATCGGACTTCAAATTATACCAGGCTATAGTTAACAAAACAGCATGGTACTGGTATAAAAGCAGGCACATGGACCAATGGAACAGATTAAAGAATCCGGAAATAAAACCAAATATCCACAACCAACTATCTTCAACAAAGCAAGAAAAACATAAATTGGAGAAAGGACACCCTATTTAATAAATGCTGCTGAGAAAACTGGCTAGCCACAAGTAGAAAAATGAAACTGGATCCCTATCTCTCACCTCATACAAACATCAACTCAAGATGGACCAAAGATTTAAATCTAAGACCTAAAACCATAAAAATCCTAGAAGATAACCTAGAAAAACTCTTCTGGACACTGGCCTAGGCAAAGAATTCATGACTAAGACCCCAAAAGCAAATGAAACTAAAACAAAGATAAATAAATGGGACCTAATTAAACTTAAAAGGCTTCTGTACAGCAAAAAAATAATAATCAGCATAATCATCAGAGTAAACAGACAACCCACAGAATGGGAGAAAATATTTGCAAACTGTGCATCCAACAAAGGACCAATGTCCAGAATCCACAGGGAACTCAAACAAATCAGCAAGAAAAAAAAAATAATCCCATGAAAAAGTGGGAAAATGACATGAACAAATATTTCTCAAAAGAAGATATACAACTGGCCAACACACAAATGAAAAAGTGCTCAACATCACTAGTCATTCAGGGAAATGCAAATTAAACCCAAAATGACACACCATCTTACTCCTGGCAAGAATGGCCATTATTAAAAAGTCAAAAGCTAATAGATATTGGCATGGACTTGGTGAAAAGGGAACACTGATACACTGCTAGTGGAAATGTAAATTAGTACAACCTCTATGAAAAACAGTATGGAGATTGTTTTTTGTTGAGACAGAGTCTCACTCTGTTGTTGAGGCTGGAGTGCAGTGGCGCAATCTTGGCTCACTGCAACATCCTTCCTCCGGGTTCAACTGATTCTCTTGCCTTAGCCTCCCAAGTAGCTGTGATTACAGGCATCTGCCACTGCACCCGGCTAATTTTTTTTGTATTTTTAGTAGAGACGGGGTTTCACCATCTTGGCCAGGCTGGTCTTGAACTCCTGACCTCATGATTCACCTGCCTCGGCCTCCCAAAGTGCTGGGACTACAGGCGTGAGCCACCGCGCCCAGCCAGAGATTTCTTAAAGAACTAAAAGTAGATCTACCATTTGATCCAGCAATTCTACTACTGGGTATCTACCCAAAGGAAAAAAAGTCATCATATCAAAAAGACATCTGTACATGTATGTTTATTATAGCACAATTCACAGTTGCAAAGATTTATAACTAACCGTGTGCCTGTCAATCAATGAGTAAAGAACATGTGGTATATATGCACCATGGAATACTATTCAGCCATAAAAAAAGAACAAAATCATGTATTTTGCAGCAACTTGGATGGAGTTGGAGGCCATGATTCTAAGTGAAGTAACTCAGGAAAGAAAAACCAAATACCGTACACTCTCACTTGTAAGTGGGAGCTAAGCTATGAGTACACAAAGGCATACAGAGTGATATAATGGACTATGGAGACTCAGAAGGGGGAGGGTAGGAGTGAGAGTGAGAGATAAAATGAGTACACATGGGGCACAATGTACACTACTTGGGTGACAGGTGCACTAAAATCTCAGATTTCACCACTATACCATTCACTCATGTAACCAATAATCACTCATACCCCAAAAGTGATTGAAATTTTTTTAAAGAACTAAAGACAATAAAAAAACACAAACAATAACAAAAAAACAGCAAATCCTGGGGAAGAAGAAGACTGTATTTCCAGAATAACACATGAGATTCAAATGTCCAGTTTTCTCCAAAAACTCATAAGGCAAACAAAAACCAGGAAAGGATGGGCCATTCAAAGGAAAAAATAAATAAATCAACTGTTCCTGAAAAACATCTGATGGCTAATCTGCTACACAAAGACTTTAAAACAACTATCTTAAATATGCTCCAAGAAAGCAACCCAACTCTTCATTGACAGATGAATGGATAAACAAATTGTGGTATATCTATACAGGGGAATATTATTCAGTCAATAAAAGGAAGGAAATTCTACAATATGCTATAACATGGATAAACCTTAATGATATTATGTTAAATTAAATAAGTCAGTCACAAAAAGATAATTACTGTTATGGGTCCATTTACAAGAGGTATTTAGAATGGTCAATATCAGAGACATAAAGTATAATGGTAGTTGCCAGGGCTAGGGGCAGGGAAGATTAGGGAGTTATTTAATGAGTATAGAGTTTCAGTTTTACACAATGAAAAACCTTCTGGAGATGGATGGTGTGATGATTTGATAACATTATGAATATACTTAATACCACTGGACTGCACACCTGAAAATGACTAAGATAATAAATTTTATGTCTATTATGCCATAATAAAAATAGCAAAAAAAATGAATGAATCCAAAGATATTGGTCTAGGCATCTGGAATAGCCATTAAGCGAGATGAGGAAAACTGTGGGAGAAGCCCAATATGTCCTAAAGTCTTCATTTTCTCTGTGACCTCCCCAAAGTAAGGGGATAAAAAGACTCCTTGATCCATCAATACACCACACTCTCTCGCTTCTGACTCCTCTATAATCGTATTTCCTCTGCCCTTATTTAGATTCTTATTATCATTTCTCTACATGGTAACTGTACTAGCCTAAGAATTTGCCTCCTCGCCTTCAATTTTCCCTTCTCTTTCAGTCCATCTACTGCAATACCAAGGTGATCCAAGATGGTATAATAACAGCGGCCCCTGCCAGGCACAGTGGCTAACGTCTGTAATCCCAGCACTTTGGGAGGCTGACGCGGGCAGATCACCTGAGGTCGGGAGTTCGAGACCAGCCTGACCAACATGGAGAAACACCATCTCTACTAAAAATACAAAATAACCCAGGTGTGGTGGCACATGCCTGTAATTCCAGCTACTCAGGAGGCTGAGGTAGAAGAATTGCTTGAACCCGGGAGGCAGAGGTTGCGGTGAGCTAAGATCGAGTTATTGCACTCCAGCCTGGGCAACAAGAGCAAAACTCTGTCTCAAAAAAAAAAAAAAAAAAATCGGACACTTTCAAAATTCTTTAATAGTTCCTCATTATCTGCAAAATAAAATCTATGCATTCTGATTTACTAGTCACCAGCTAGGTGTCTAGGTCTATTTTTCAGCATGAAATGTTCATTTGGACATATTCAGGTCTAGAAATCACCAATTTAACCCATGTTCATTTGTCTAGCCACATCTTCTTTTAGTCCCTACACATAACATTATTCCAGTTATTTGTAGTTCTCTATTCTCTTATCTCTGTTGTCTTGAACATCCTTCCCCTGTTTGCCCATTTGGGCAATTCCTAGCTGTCCTATATGGGTCAGTCCCTATACAACCTCAAACACGCAGGACTCAATACTTTCTATAATTCTCTTCCCCCAATTCACATTATGTACCTCCCTCAAAACATTAGGAAAGTAACACCTTCCAGCAGATCATTCATTTGCCACCTCCTATCAATCATATCAAGCCCAACACCTATGCCTTTCTTTAAATACTCTAAAATCCTGCTCCTCATTACCTTCTTAATCTTTCCTACTACTCTTCCAAAGCACTTGATTTTAAAAATCTGTGTATCTAGGTTTTCAAAATCTGTGGCTAATACAACCTAAACCAGTTCCTTTCATACAGTAGATACAGAGACTTGGGATGAATGCAAAAATAAACATGCTCTAATAAGACAAGTATCTTCACTGTTCACTACACATACCACACTTATTCCCATCCCTATCCCTTTGCTGGTCCTCTTCTCTCACCAGAAATACCCTCTTCTTTAGTTATTCAAATTTTACCTGTCCCTCAAGGACAACTTTTCCCCTACAATGACATTACCTGCGGCCAGGCGCCGTGGGTCACTCCTGTAATCCCAGCACTTTTGGAGGCCAAGGCGAGATGATCGCTTGAACTCAGGAGTTTGAGACCATTAACCAGGGGTGGTGGCATCCGCCTGTGGTCCCAGCTACTCAGGAAGCTGAGGTGGGAGGATCACCTGAGCCCAGGAGGTTGGGGCTGCACTTAGCAATGATCACAGCACTGCACTCCAGCCTGGGCAACAAGAGTGAGACCCTGTCTCAAAAAAATATATACATTATCATTTTCCTAGTTCTTATTAATTAGTCTTTGAATAATATTTATTGAGCATTTCCCTTTATGCCAAACATAGGGATATGCTAGAACACCAAAATAAGTCAGGAGCAGCAATTGAACAGCTTAGAATCCAGTAAACAGGAAACAGAAATAATTACAAAAACATAAATGCTATCGAGGAAATTACAAAGTATAAAGGGAACATTAAAAAATGAATACCGCCAGGTGCAGCGACTCACACCTGCAATCCCAGTACTTTGGGAGGCCAAGGCGGGAAGATCACCTGAGATCAGGAGCTCCAGCCTCGCCAACATGGCAAAACCTTATCTCTACTAAAAATACAAAAATTAGCCGGGCATGGTGGCGCACGCCTGTAGTCCCACCTACTTGGGAAGCTGAGGCAGAAGAACAGCTTGAACTCGGGAGGCAGAGGTTGTAGTGAGCCAGATCACACCACTGCACTCCAGTATGAGCAACAGAGCAAGACTCCGTCTCAAAAAAAAAAAAAAAAAAAAAAGGAAAAGGGAAAAACTGAATACCCAAGTTGACCTCTAGGAGTCTACAGAGATTTCAGAAAGTAACTACCATTTGGTCTCAGATGAGAAAGGGTGGAAATTGACATGGCAATAAGAAGTGAAACGACTTTGAATAATGAACACTAAGTGAATTATCAGAGCAAAGGAAAACTCTGAACCAAATGATAGCAAACCTAAGTATCACCCAGAAGTAAATTCTGCTCAGACTATAATTTAGTTGCTTAGAGCACAGATCATACTCTCATCAAAACAGTATATGTATATGATTTTATTTATATAAAGCAAAGGAAAACTCAATCTATAATGTTAGAAATAGGTACTATATCACAAATGGCTAACATCACTATTATATAAAGAAAGTATAAAATAGAGGAATAAAGACCAAAAAAAGCCAAAAGAAGAACTGATAAAATACACAATTTAAAAAAGATATAAAAATGGTGATTTAAACATTTTTTTAAAATGTTCAAATGCACTCACAGAAATACAAATTAAAACAAAATAGGAGGCCGGCACCGAGGCTCACGCCTGTAACTCCCACCACTTTGGGAGACTGAGGCGGGTGGATCCCCTGAAGTCAGGAGTTTTGAGACCAGCCTGGGCAACATAGTGAAACCCAATCTCTACTAAAAATACAAAAATTAGCCAGGCGCAGTGGTGCATGCCTGTGGTTCCAGCTACTTGGGAGGCTGAGGCAGGAGAATGCTTTGAACCCAGGAGACAGAGGTTGCAGTGAGAGGAGATTGTGCCACTGCACTACATCCTGAGCAACCAACAGAGCAAGATTTTGTCTCGAAAAATAAAAAATAAAAAAAAAAAATAGGATACCATTTATCATCAGACTGGTGCAAATTTAAACATAGGACAACATATTCTGTTGGTAAAACTGTGAATAAACGGAAATGTTTATACATTGTTGGTGGAAATGCAAACTGGTACACACTTTAAGAGGAAAATGTGACACTGTGTAACCAAACTACATACACAAATATCTTTTTTCTTTTCACAGCTTTATTGCAATATAACCTATACCATACAGTTCACCCACTTAAAGTATAAAATTGAATGGTTTTTACTATATTGACAAAGTTGAGCAATCTTCACCACAGTCTACTTTTAGGACATCTGCAGCACCTTTCCCCCACAAAAAAAAAAAATCACATGTCCACTGGCAGTCACTCCCCACCATTCCCCAAACTCCAATCCCTGGCAACCTTTAATCTTCTTTCTGGTCAGGCATGATGTTCACACCTGTAATCCCAGTGCTTTGGGAATCTGAGGTGGGAGGATCCCTAGAGCCCAGGAGTTTGAGACCAGCCTGGGAAACATAGCAAGACTCCCATCTCTACCAAAAAAAAAATTGTTTTTTAATTAATTGGGCCTGGTAGCACACAACTGTGGTCTTAGCTACCCAGGAGGCTAAGGTAGGAGGTTACTTGAGTCCAAGAGTTTGAGGCTGCAAGTTAACTATGATTGTACCACTGCACTCCAGCCTGGATGACAGAGCAAGACCCTGTCTCTCTCTCTTTTTTATTTTTTCTGAGACAGAGTTTCATTCTCGTTGCCCAGGCTGGAGTACAACGGTGCAATCTCAGCTCACTGCAACCTCCACCTCCCAGGTTCAAGTGATTCTCCTGCCTTCAGCCTCCTGAGAAGCTGGGATTACAGGCATGCGCCACCAGGCCCAGCTAATATTGTATTTTCAGTAGAGACGGCGGGGGGGTTTCTCCATGTTGATCAGGCTGGTCGCGAACTCTCGACTTCAGGTGATCCACCCGCCTCAGTCTCCCAAAGTGCAGGGATTACAGGCATGAGCCACTGTGCCCAGCCAAGACCCTGTCCCTTAAAAAAAATTTTTTTAACATACTTTCTATCTCCTGAGAGTTGTCTGTTCTGGCCATTTCTTGTGAATAGAATTATATAATATGTGTTTTTTTTGTGTGGGGGGAGACAAGGCTGCTCATTGCAGCCTTGACCTCCTGGGCTGTACAGTAGCTGGGACTACAGACACATGTAGTCATACCTGGCTAATTTTTTTTTTTTTTTTGTAGAGACAGGGTTTCATCATGTTGCCCAGGCTGATCTCAAACTCCTGGGCTCAAGTGAACACCTGGGCTCCTCCTGCCTTGGCCTCCCAAAGTGCTAGGATTGCAGGCCTAAGCCACCATACCCAGCCTAATATGTGGTCTTTTGTGACTGGCTTCTTTCACTTACAATAAAGTTTTCAAGGTTCATTTACATGTAACATCTGTTAGTATTTAATTTCTTTTTATTGCTGAGTAATATCCCATTGTATAGATAAATCACATTTCTCTATTCATCCACCGATGCACATTTGAGATGTTTCTACTTTTTTTTACCATTGTGAATACTATTCTGAAAATTCATGTGCAAGACATATGTTCTGTGTGAATGTTTTCATTTCTTTTGCATATATAGCCAGGAGAAGTGCTAGAACATAGTAACTGTATGTTTAACATTTTGAGGAAATGACAAGCTTTCAAGTGGCTACACCATTTCACATTCCCACCAGCAGCATTTGAAGATACCCTGTTCTCCACATCCTCACCAATAAAATGTTTTAGGTAATTTGTTATGCAGCAATAGATAACTAATACATCATTTTGGTAGATGTGGTATAAATGTCTTCATAAAATTCAACATCCTTTTAAAATTTAAGAAAAAAATTCAACAAAGACTCAAAGACAAGATATTTTAAACTTTCTCCCAGTATTGAGAATAAACACATGTACCTACAATTACCACTTTAATTCAGTGCTTGTATTGACAAGCCTAACCAATTCAGTATGAAAAGCAAATAAATGGCATATGAATTGGAAAGGAAGAAATGATGTATCACGTAAATAAGGCTATCTACATATGAAATTTAAAACAGTCTTCAGATATTAGAAGAAATAAAAGGGTTTGCTAAGTCTCTGGACATAAATCAATATGTGAAAATCAGGTGTTTTTCTATAGGCCAGCAACAAAGTATAATTTTTTAAAAGAATATCATTTACCGCCGGGCATGGTGGCTCATGCCTGTAATCCCAGCACTTTGGGATGCCGAGGCAGGCGGATCACGAGGTCAGGAGTTCGAGACCAGCCTGGCCAACATGGTGAAAACCCACCTCCACTAAAAATACAAAAATTAGCTAGGCATGGTGGCACGCACCTGTGGTCCCAGCTGCTTGGGAGGCTGAGGCAGATGAATCACTTGAATCCAGGAGGCAGAGGTTGCAGTGAGCCAAGATCGTGCCACTGCACTCCAGCCTGGGTGACAGAGCAAGACTCCACCTCAAAAAAATACAAATAAAAATAAAAAACCAAACAGTATCATTTAACATAACCATAAAAACTATAAACATAAGAATAAATCTAAGCAAAAGGGTGTATATGATTGTTATAAAGAAAATCATAAAATTCCTTGAAAATAATTCTACATGGGCAAATACCATGTTCATAGGTAGGTATACTCAATATCTTAAGGAAGTCAATTCTCACCAAATTAATCTATTAAAAAATTCGATGTATTTCCAGTTAAAAATCCCAAGAGGGTTTTACAAAAATCTTGACAAAGATAGTAAAAAATGTATGTGGGTCAGACACAGTAGCTCACACCTCTCGTCACAGCCCTTAGGAAGGCCGAGGTGGATGGATCATTTCAGGCCAGGAGCTTGAGACCAGCCTGGGCAACATGGTGAAACCTCATCTCTATAAAAAATATAAAAATTAGCTGGGTGTGGCCAGGCACAGTGGCTCACGCCTGTAATCCCAATATTTTGGGAGGCCGAAGCAGGTGGATCACCTGAGGTCAGGCATTTGAGACCAGCCTGGCCAACATGGTGAAACCCCTAAAAATACTAATAAAAATACAAAATATCTCTCCTAAAAATACAAAAAATTAGCCCAGCATGGTGGCAGGTTCCTGTAATCCCAGCTACCCAGAAGGCTGAGGCAGGAGAATTGCTTGAACCCGGGAGGCGGAAGTTGCAATGAGCCGAGATC
>NW_012103020.1:1497954-1506122 GCF_000951045.1 Mandrillus leucophaeus | reverse complement strand
TGAACCTGGGAGGCGGAGCTTGCAGTGAGCTGAGATCCGGCCACTGCACTCCAGCCTGGGCAACATAGCGAGACTCCATCTCAAAAAAAAAAAAAGAGAGAGCTGGCTGGGCGCGGTGGCTCATGCCTGTAATCGCAGCACTTTGGAAGGCTGAGGCAGGTGGATCACAAGGTCAGGAGATCAAGACCATTCTGGCTAACACAGTGAAACCCCATCTCTACTAAATAAAATACAAAAAAATTAGCCAGTCGTGGTGGCAGGCGTCTGTAGTCCCAGTTACTCAGGAGACTGAGGCAGGAGAATGGCGTGAACCCGGGAGGTGAGCTTGCAGTGAGCCGAGATCGCGCCACTGCACTCCAGCCTAGGCAACAGAGCGAGACTCCATCAAGAAAGAAAAGAAAGAGAAGAAAAGAGAAGAGAAGAGAAGAGAAGAGAAGAGAAGAGAAGAGAAGAGAAGAGAAGAGAAGAGAAGAGAAGAGAAAGAGAGAGCTATTTAATAAATTGTGCTGGTACAAATCATCAGTCATACAAGATTTAAAATTTTAAATTACTACCTCTCATCAATCACAAAATAAATTACAAATATAGTAAAGACCTAAATATATGAAATGTTTCTAAAAATTAGAAGAAAATATAGAATATCTTCATGAACTCACAGTTAAAAACAGTATTAGATGAGACACTGAATGCAAAAAGCAAAGAATTAGTTTTGACTATACGAAAATTGTTTAAATTTTATTGTTTGGTTTATAACAATATAAACCAAAACAAGGCTGAAAAGCAAGAGACTGGCAAAAGTTACTCGCTTCTCCCACCCCCAAAAAGGTGGGGAGTGGGGGATTCCTACTAATTAATAAGAAACATAGGCAGTGCAAATTCCATTTTATATTAAAGGCCCACATGGGTAAATCTGATGTTGAGTTCTTGTCAAGCTTCTAGTTCTCATGGGGAATGATGGATTCATGTGTGCTTGTAATATTATTAAAAATAGGCAACTGCCATGATTGAGCTATTATTTAAGTGTATCATGAATCAAGGATTATAAATTACCTAATTTTATATAACTAGGGTCCAAAGAGGAAGTTAAAAAGGGTACTGATTTTATTAATTTCCCACCCAATACATGAAAACTGATCATGTGAATTGATTCTTGAAAGTTTGTCATGAAAATTGAATACTATTTACTAACCCTTTGACAAATTCTCTTTTTATAATTTTCCAACAGGTTGTACTTTTTTCTGATTTAACTGCTTCTTAATACAAGTCCTAATTTGTGAGCAAGCTGTATCAGCATGAGGGTCAATTATCTTACTTGCTATTACACCAGTCATATCTGAAACACCTAACAGATCAGAAAGAAAAAGGGTGACTCTATTTTATATGACATTCAAGAAAAGATAAAATTATAGAAATAGAAAATAGATCAGTTGGAAGGATTTAATCTCAAAAGGGTACAAGGAAACTCTCTGGGGTGAAAGAAATATTGTATTATCTTCATTGTGGTGGTGACTGCAAAATGGTACAAATTTGCCAGTCATGAAAATATAAGAGTGAATTTTACTACATGTAAATTAAACTTCAGTAAACTTGACTTTAAAAAGGACAATGTACAAAATTAGAATTAAGGAGACATCTGTATTCAAATATTAACAGTATTATCGTGACATTGGATAAGAAGAATTGTAATTTGTAGTCTACACCATCTTTTTTTTTTTTAATGGGATCTCACTCTGTTGCCCAGGCTGGAATGCAATGGCTCAATCATGGCTCACTGCAGCCTTAACCTCGCAGGCTCAAGTGATCCTCCCACGTCAGCCCAAGTAGCTGGGACCACAGGCATGCACTACCATGCCAAGCTAATTTTTTTTATAGAGACGGGGTCTCCCTATGTTGCCCAGGTTGGTCTTGAACTCCTGGGCCCAAGCAATTCTCCTGCCTCAGCCAGTCAAAGTGCTGGGATTACAGGTGTGAGTCACCAGGCAGAGCCTTGTAATTTACACTTATGTATAGTTTAATTTACAGCTGGTTCCTGCCTACAGGATGAGTGAAAAAGCTCCATTACCCTTAGTCATTTAACTGATGAAATTACATATTTTTAATAATGAAATCAATGCTTTAAATACTTCTAATTCACATTTTAATTGT
Source organism: Mandrillus leucophaeus (assembly GCF_000951045.1). Lineage (NCBI taxonomy): Eukaryota > Metazoa > Chordata > Mammalia > Primates > Cercopithecidae > Mandrillus > Mandrillus leucophaeus. Next base: position 1,503,977 of record NW_012103020.1, on the reverse strand, counting down.
CCTGTTTGATTCCCTTTTGAAATTATCAACTCTGACAGGAATTTTATATATATATATAGTTGTAATATTAATATAAATACATCAAAAACAATAATCTCATACATTTTTGTAGTTATTGAAACAGTTTTATGCATTCTTTCCATCCTTACAACAGCCCTGTAAAATAGCCATAATTATCCCCTTTATTACATAAAGACTATTTTGACAGTATTCTATATACTGTGAAAGGATAATGAAATGAAAAGAAAAGGCCAGGCACAGTGGCTCACGCCTATAATCCCAGCACTTTGGGAGGCCAAGGAAGGCAGATTGCTTGATTCCAAGAATTCGAGGCCAGCCTGGGCAACATGGGGAGACCCCATCTCTACTAAAAATACAAAAATTAGTCAGACACGGTGGCACACGTCTGTAGTCCCAGCTACTAAGGAGGCTGAGGTGGGAGGATCGCTTGAGCCTGGAAGGCAGAGGTTGCTGTGAGCTGAGATTGTGCCACAGTACTCCAGCCTGAGTAACAGAGGGAGACCCTGTCTCAAAAAAAAAAAGAAAAGAAAGAAAAAAGAAAAAAAGAAAAGAAAGGGAAAAAAAAAAAATCTTGGGACCTCCAAACTCACTATCCCAAAGGGAAAAGTTAAGCTTGGGAACTGTGTCATGCAAAACTGCCTCCCACTTTGTTCCTAAATAGATAGCTGCAAAGATAAAAGGCCACATACCTCCCCAGGGAGCCTCTTTCACAATTTGCTCACAAGCAAATTCCTTCTTGGCCCAAGATCTTTACCCTAAAACAGAACTCTATTTAATTTCACTCTGACAATATAAATTAAAAGCTTATCTTCACAGGTATAGGACAAATACAGGACTAGAAGTCATCCCTCCACTCACCTGAGACAAAGGCATATTTGACTGCTTCCTCTGTTTACTTTATCTTATGTAAAATGTAGATTCACTGAGTGCCAGAAGAATGCATAGTTGACTTTACCTCTACCCGTTCCTTTTTACATGCAACAAGTAGATTTAGTGAGCTCACAAGAATGTGACCATACTTTCCCCGTCTTTATTTTTTTCTTTCCCCTTTTCCTACTGCCCCTTTTTCCCCTTTAAAGGTTGAAGCCCTCAAAACCCTCTTTGGAAAAAGCACAGGTCACAGCTGTTCTGTGATTTTGTGTTCCTTCTGCCTGGGCACATCCTCAACCTTGGCAAAATAAACCTCTAAATTCAAACTTGCCTCAGTCATTTTCTTAGTGTTACAATACTGAAGAGCTAGTATGATTTAAGAGTTAAAAGCCTATTGGCCAATGTATCCTCAGAACACAATAGGTGCTCAATAAATATTTTTTATGTTTTGGCTTTAATGCTGAGTAATTCCTGATGTTAGGCAGTTACTTAATCTCCTTTAACTTAAATTTTCTCATCCATAAGATAGTATAAAACAACTCTGAGAAGAAGATGTATCTAGTTCTTTTCATTCTTTACAAAAACTACCTGGCACACTATAAGCATTAAATGAATGCCATTTAATCTGTTATTATCTTTTTAATACAAGAGCCTAAGATATTAGTTGTGAAAGGGAAAATAAATCTCAGGACCCCCAAATCACTAAGCCAAAAGAAAAAATTAAGCTGGGAACTGTGTCAGGCAAACTTGCCTCCCATTTTATTCCTAAATAAGATAGCTACAACCATTAAAAAAAAAAAAAAAAAAAAAAAGCTACACACTTCCCTCACAATTTGCCGACTAGAAAATTCCTTGTGGGCCTCAAGATCTTTACCCTAAAATGGTTATGTTGAATTTTACCCTGATAATATATTTTGATAGCTTATCTTCATGAGTGCAGGACAAAAGAGCTCTAAGTCATTCCTCTGCTAACCTGACACCAATGCACATGTGACTCTTCCTCTGATGTAAAAATGCAGATTCGCTGAGCTAGACAAGGCATAAGTGGCTATTCCTCTACTCCCCTCTCACAGGTAAATTGTTTATTCAGTGAAAGGCTGATCAGAGACTCAAAAAATGCAACTGCTTGTCTCTTATCTACCCACCTTTTAAAAATGTCTTCCTCTTTCCCCTTTAAATATTGAAGCCCTCAAAATCATCTTTGGAGAAAGACACAAACCTACCTCCCAGGTGTGCATCCTTCATCTTGGCAAAATAAACTTTCTAAATTGACTGAGACCTGTCTCAGATACTTCTTGGTTCACATGGCATAGGGGCAGCATCAGAGCTGTATTACATTGCTAAAGCTTCAGATGAGAATATAGTACCAGACGTGGTGGCACACCCATGCAGTCTCAGCTACTACAGATACTGAGGCAGGAGGATTGCTTGAGGCCAGGAGTTCTAGGCTGTAGTCCACTATGCCAATCATGTATCAACCCAAAGTTCACCATCAGTATGGTGACCTCCCAGGAGAGGGGGATCACCAGGTTGGCTAAGAAGAGGTAAACCAGCTCAGTTCAGAAACTGAGCAGGTCAAAACTCTTATGCTGATCAGTAGTGGCATCATGCCTCAGAACAGCCACTGCACTCCAGCCTGAGCAATTCAGCAAGACCCCATCTCGGAAAACAATAATTTAAAAGGCCAGCATGGTGTATCACACCTGTAGGGCCAAGACTTTGGGGAGGTCAAAGCAAGAGGATCGCTTGAGTCCAGGAGTTCAAGACTAACCTGGACAACATAGTGAGACTGCATCTCTACAAATAATAAAAAAAAAAATAATGAAAAAGATAAAAGCAATATAATCTAATTACAACTCATGAAAAATTTAGATGTCATTCTTATTTGTTAAGACAAACATTAACACAGCATTTTACAAGGATAGAAAGTAAACTAATTAATTGTTTAAAGAAAGAATTCCCTTTTGAAAATGAGAATGAGATCATTTCTGAGGAAAACCAAGTGTAAGGACTATATAGTTTTTAAACATCTAGGCTCATAAGCCAGAACTCAAGTTAATTTTGGCAACAAGCACTCATATCATGAGACTTACTTTAGGAATCAATAATTAATCCAGATATTTTTAAATGATGCTAGAAATTAACAGGATAAGAAAAGCTGCAGGAAAGCTCTTTAATCTGGAAGAGAACTTACAGCTCATTTTACAAGAAAAAATTGATTGAAAAGGCTAATTGGAAAGTGATAAAACTTGTCAATCGTAAAAATAACTTTTCATTTCAAGAGTCTCATACCATCACTAACAATATCTCAAAATCCTTATTTACTCATGGCCTTGACACCGAGTTATCCAGTTAACATGTTACTAATCTTATACAAATATTCGTGTTTTGTTTTTTTTTTTTTTGAGACAGAGTCTCACCGTCGCCCAGGCTGGAGTGCAGTGGTGCTATCTCGGCTCACTGCAAGCTCCGCCTCCCAGGTTCACACCATTCTCCTGCCTCCACCTCCCAAGAAGCTGGTACTACAAGTGCCCGCCACCACACCCGGCTAATTTTGTTTTTGTATTTTTAGTAGAGATGGGGTTTCACTGTGTTAGCCAGGATGGTCTCAATCTCCTGACCTCGTGATCCACCCACCTCAGCCTCCCAAAGTGCTGGGATTATAGGTGAGCACCCGACCCCTTTTTAACTATTTCTAAGGCCACAGTTTGACATTAATTGTATTCACAGTGTTACGTAACCATTACTACTAAGTATTTGCACAATTTTTTCATTACCTCAAACAGGAACTCTCTGCCAATTAATAGCTCTCTAATTCCCCCATCCCCAGTAGTAGTAACTTCCAATCTACTTTCTGTCTCTATGATTTTTGCCTATTCTAGATATTTTATATAAGTGGAATATTACAGTATTTGTCCTTTTGTGTCCGATTTCTTTCACTTAGCATGATGTTTTCAAGGTTCATTCATATGGTGTGTATCAGAACTTCATTCCTTTATATGGCTGGACAATATTGGAACAACATATAACAATATTATATGGTTGAATCTTGAAAGCATTATGTTCATTGTATATGTATACAACGAACAAAATGTGGTATATACATGTAATTAGATATCATCTATTACCATTGAGTATTCATGCTGTTACCTGTGGGCTTTATAGATGTTCTTTATCAGGTTGAGGAACTTGCCCTCTATTTCTAGTCTTCTCATCTGCCATGGATATGATATGTGGGGGGAAAATGTACACCACATTTTGTTTAACCATTCATTTCTTCGTGAACACGAGTTATTTATACCTTTGGTTATTATGAATAATGCTGCTATGAACATTCACATACAAGTATCTGAGTCCTTGTTTTCAATTCTTTTGGATATATACCTAGGAGTAGCATTGCTGGTTCATATGGTAATTACATGTTTAATATTTTGGGGCCTACTAGTTTTTGTGTTTTGATCTTGTATTATGCAACTTTGCTGAATTTGTTTATTCTAATTTTGTGTGTGTGTGGATTCTTTAGAATTTTCTCTATATGAGGTACCATCTGTGAATAGGGGTAGTTTTACTTATCCATTTACAGTTTGGACACCTTTTATTTCTTCTTCTTGTCAAATTGCTCTGGCTAGAACTTCCAGTGCTGTGTTGAATAGAAGTGGTGAAAGTGGGCATCTTTGTCTTGTTCCTGATCTTGAGAGGAGGGGTTTTAGTCTGTTACCACTGAGTATTCATGATGTTAGCGGTGGGTTTTTAAAATGTCCTTTTAACAGGTTGAGGAAGTTGTCCTCTATTTCTAGTCTTCTCATCTGCCATGGATATGATATGTGGGTAAAGGTAGATAGGCAGTTTAAAATGCACAGTGTTATCATAAAGCAGCTGTCTCTTTCACCAAGCCTTCCTCTGGTTGTTGTGAGTTTTTGAATAGTTGCAGAGTTGTGGAAACGTTGATTCGGATACTTTTTGCCAGCTCATTAGTTGTTTTTGTGGAAGGACAGAGTCCTAGATTTCCCAGTTCTGCCATTTTCCGTGCTAACACTCTCTAGTTATGTGTTCTGCACATATTTTTTTCCAGTCTGTGGCATGTCTTTTCATTCTTATAATGGTATGTTTACCAAAGCAGAAGTTTTTAATTTTAATGTAGTCCTACTTAACAAGTTTGTCTTTCATGTACAGTCCTTTTGGTGTTACATTTGAAACCTCATTGCCAAACTGAAGGTCACCTAGATTTTCTAGGTTATCTTCTGGAAGTTTTATACATTTGCATTTTACATTTAGGTGTATGATCTGTTTTGAGTTAGTTTTTGTGAAAGTTGTAAGGTCTGTGTCTAGATTCTTTCTTGTGCATTTGGACATCTAGCACCGTTTGTCAAAAAGATTGTTTTCTCCATTGGATTGCCCATGCTCCTTTGACGAAGGTCTGCTGATTGTATTTGTGTTGAGTCTATTTTTTGTTTATTGGTTTGTTTGTTTTAGGGATGGGGTCTTGCTTTGTCATCCAGGCTGCAATACAGTGATGCAATCATGGCTCACTATAGCTTCAAACTCCTGGGCTCAAGTAATCCTCCCATCTCAGTCTCCCAAATAGTTGGGACTACAGGCGTATGCCACCACGCCTGGCTAATTTTTGTATTTTTAGTAGAGATGGGGTTTCAGCATATTGATCATGCTGGTCTTGAATTCCTGACCCCAGGTGATCCACCCGCATCAACCTCCCAAAGTGCTGGGGCTACAGGCATGAGCCACTGTGCCCGGCCTAATTTTTAAATTTTTTGTAGGGACAGGGTCTTGTGTGTTGACCAGGCTGGCTCTTGAGTCTGTTTTTGTGCTTTATTCTGTTCCATTGATGTCTGTGTCTATTTTGCACCAATACCATATTGTCTTGATTACTGTAGTTTTATATTATCTTCAATGGGAGTAGTAGTATCAGTCCTCTCACTTTGTCATTCTTCAGTATTGGGTTGGCTGTTTTGGGCCTTTCGGTACAACCTTTGACTTTAGTTTGTCAGTATTCACAGAATAGCTTCTAGGGATTTGGATTGGGATTGCATTGAATCTACAGATCAAGTTGAGAAGAATTGACATCTTAACAATATTGAGTCTTTTTTTTTCCCCCCTTTTTTTTTTTTTTTTGA
>NW_012103020.1:1494024-1496514 GCF_000951045.1 Mandrillus leucophaeus | reverse complement strand
GGGTTTCACCATGTTGGCCAGGCTGGTTTCGAACTCCTGACCTCAAATGATCTACCCTCTTCAGCCTCCCAAAGTGCTGGAATTTCAGGCGTCAGCCACCGCACCCAGCCTTAATCTTATACATATATTCTTATGTGCTATACACATACAGTGATGCATTGCTTAATGGCAGAAATATATCCTGAGAAATGCATCCTTAGGTCCTTAGGCAATTTTGGACCTAAGGATTTTGTCACTGTGCAAACCTTATAGAGCGTACTTACACAGACACAGATGGTGTAGCCTGCCTACACCCCTAGGTTACACGATATGGCTTATTGCTCCCAGTCTCCAAACCTGTACAGCATGTTACTATACTGAATACTACAGACAACTCTAACACAATGGAAAGTATTTGTGTATCTAAACATATCTAAACATAGAAAAGGTACAGTAAAACTAAGGTATTATAATCTTACAGGACTACTGTTGTTTATCTGATCCATCATTGACTAAAATATCAATCTCTCTCTCTCTCTTATACACACACACAGAGGTAAGAAATGAAGTTAGATAATTTGTGACATCATCAAAATTCTGCATAATTTTTTGAACTAGGTCTCACTCTGTCAACCAGGCTGGAGTGCAGTGACATCATATTACAACTCGCTGCGGCCTCAACCTCCTGCGCTCAAGCAATCCTCCTGCCTCAGGCTCCTGAGTAGCTAGGACTATAGGCACATGCCACCATACCCCGTTGAGGTTTTTTCATTTTTTGCACAGATGGAGTCTCATTATGTTGCCCAGGCTGGTCTGAAACTCCTGGCTTCAAGCAATCCTCCCGTCTCAGCCTCCCAACAGGCATGAGCCAGTGCCCAGCCCTTTGGAGATATTTTGGTGCTTTCCTTATCAGGCATGTTTTGACATTCCTAGAAATCTTCAACCAAAGAACTAGACTAGTCAAGTTCCCAGGCATAACCTAATCAACAATTGTTCAACCTGTTTTATGATGGTGAAAACTGAACAGCAAAGTATCATCTAAATATACTCTGGATAGAAATACAAGTTAAAACTTTAACTCGCGTCCATGTGAAGAGACCACCAAACAGGCTTTGTGTGAGCAACAAGGCTGTTCATTTCACCTGGGTGCAGGCGGGCTGAGTCCGAAAAGAGAGTCAGCGAAGGGAGACAGGGGTGGGGCCGTTTTATAGGATTTGGGTAGGTAATGGAAAATTACGGTCAAAGGGGGCAGTTCTCTCGCGGGCAGGGGTGGGGAGTCACAAGGTGATCAATGGGGAGCTTTTGAGCCAGGATGAGCCAGAGAAGGAATTTCACAAGGTAATGTCATCAGTTAAGGTTGGAACAGGCCATTTTCACTTCTTTTGTGATTCTTCAGTTACTTCAGGCCATCTGGATGTATACGTGCAGGTCACAGGGGATATGATGGCTTAGCTTGGGCTCAGAGGCCTGACATTCCTGTCTTCTTATATTAATAAGAAAAATAACATAAAACAAAATAGTGGTAAAGCGTTGGGGTGACGAAAATTTTTGGAGGTGGTATGGAGAGAGAATGGGCGATGTTTCTCAGGGCTGCTTCAAGCAGGATTAGGGGCGACGTGGGAACCTAGAGTGGGAGAGATTAAGCTGAAAGAAGATTTTGTGGTAAGGGGTGATATTATGGGTTGTGAAGGGGTGATATTAAGGGTTGTTAAAAGGAGCATTTGTCATACGGAATGATTGGTGATGGAAACATTTGTCGTATAGAATTATTTGTGATGGCCTGGATACGGTTTTGTATGAATTGAAAAACTAAACAGAATAAGAGAAGGAGAAAAACAGGTATTAAAGGACTAAGAATTGGGAGGAGTCAGAACATCTAACTAGAGCATTTCCAAGGGGGTCCAACGGGGTCTAGCGTAATTACTTGCTTGGCTGGCAAGTTTTTAGGCTCTATTCTTGACAGAGTCCTTTTTTTTAAGTTGGAGGCTGAGTTTGGTGAGGTGTGTTTTTAAAAGACCATTAGTCCGTTTTACCTTTCCTGAAGATTGAGGACCGTAAGGGGTATGAAGGTTTCACTGAATACCAAGAGCCTGAGAAACCGCTTGGGTGATTTGACTAATAAAGGTTGGTCCCTTATCGGACCAGATCGCAAGCGCGCACCGGTGGCCCGGGTCAGAGTTAGCTGCTCGGACCGCGATCGCACTCCGGCAGCCCAGATCGCAATTTAGATCAGACGAGAGCCAGGGGACATCTCCCACCGGTCTCCACTGGCTGTCCTATAGCGCGTCCGCCAGGACGGCGCCAGCTCCAGTTTCAGATCTCGCGAGTCACAGGTTCAGATTCAGAACAGACACGGACAAACGGAGACGAGCCGGCTCACCTATCAGTAGATCGATCCTAGTAGATCCATTGACCAGGGGTCTGGTGGGCTTGGGGAATCCCAGACGAGCCCCCAGATGTTATGCCCAGACCGTTTGTTCCCCAAAGAAGACCACCAGAGTCCAGAGTCAA
>NW_012103020.1:1490982-1493878 GCF_000951045.1 Mandrillus leucophaeus | reverse complement strand
GTAATTCTCTCGGTTACAGCATTACAATTGGTTAACATTATACATTTAGCATTCCTTATCGGAGATCTCCCAGGTGATGTTTTTCTGAAGTTTGAAAGAAATATGGAGGAATGTGATTGTGCTGGGCTCAGGAAGTTGGGAGATATATGGGGGATGTGCCTCATTCCTATCAGCAGGAAGGCCAAACCGAGCAATTACGTCTGACAGAAGGGAAGAAATGACCGCGGTGGCCTTCTCAGACCCTGTGGGAAAGGCCTCTATCCATCCAGTCAAAGTGTCTACCTAGATCAAGAGGTATTTTAGTTTCTTGACTCAAGGCATGTGAGTAAAGTCAATTTGCCAGTCCTGGGTGAGGACAAATCCCTGACCTTGATGTGTAGTGAAGGGAGGGGGCCTGAGAAATTCCTGAGGAGGAGGAGTAGTAGAATAGCAGATGGAACACTGAGAAGTCATTTCCTTGAGGATAGATTTCCACAACAGAAAGGAAATGAGAGGTTTTAAGAGATGGGCTAGCAACTTGTAACCTACATGGAAGAGGTTATGAAATGACAACAGAATAGAATGGGCCTGTGAGGTTGGAAGGAGATCCTTGGTCCAAGAACCATTTGCCTTGTTTGGGAAGAGATTAATAGGTGGAAGTTTCAGTGGGGGAGTAGGTGGGAGTGGCCAGATGAGAAGGAGAAAAACTGCCCTGAGGGATAGAAGTTGTAACACTAGCTGCTTTTTTAGCTACCTTACCAGCGTAAGCATTGTCCTGAGCGTTGGGATCTAATGCCTTTTGATGGCTGCTTTTTTAGCTACCTTATCAGCATAAGCGTTGTCCTGAGCAATGGGATCTGATGCCTTTTGATGGCCCTTGCAGTGAATGACTCCAGCTTCCTTTGGAAATAAAGCAGCCTTGAGAAGCGTTTTTATTAAAGAAGCATTAATGATAGAGGAACCTTGTGTAGTGAGGAAGCCTCTTCCTGCCCATATAACAGCATGGTGGTGCAGGGTATGGAAGGCATATTGAGAGTCAGTATAAATATTGACGCATAGTCCCTTTGCAAGAGTGAGGGCCCAAGTTAAGGCAATGAGTCTGGCTTGCTGAGAGGTAGTGGAGAGGGGCAGAGTGCTAGCTTCAATGATAGATGTGGAAGATACTATAGCATAGCCTGCAGGCCAGGCACAGTGGCTCCCGCCTATAATCCCAGCACTTTGGGAGGCCGAAGCGGGCAGATCACTTGCGGTCAGGAGTTCAAAACCAGCCTGACCAAACATGGTGAAACCCCGTCTCTACTAAAATATACAAAAATTAGCCAGGCATGGTGGCAAGTGACTTAATCCCAGTTACTTGGGAGGCAGAGGCAGGAGAATCCTTTGAACCCGGAAGGCAGAGGTTGCAGTGAACCGAGATCGAGCCCTTGCACTCAAACTTGGGGGATAAGAGCGAGACTTCTCTCAAAAAAAAAAAAAAAGAACAAGGTTTAAATTATTTTTTTTTTTTTGAGACTGAGTCTCGCTCTGTCACCAGGCTAGAGTGCAGTAGCGCAATCTCAGCTCACTGCAACCTCCACCTCCTGGGCTCAAGTGATTCTCCTGCCTCAGCCTCCCAAGTAGCTGGGATTACAGGTGCACGCCACCATGTCCAGCTTATGTTTGTATTTTTTGTAGAGGCGGGGTTTCACCATGTTGGTCAGGCTGGTCTCAAACTCCTGACCTCGTGTACACTATCATTATGCCACTGCACTCTGGGCTGGGCAATAGTGAGAGACCCTAACTCAAAAAATAAAAAAAAATAAGATGATTCTCATCTATAAAATACTGATATATGATAGACAGTTCAAAATTTCTTGCTTCCTAGGTTTTCACTAAAAATCAAGATTACTAAGTTAGAAATTCTAACTAGTGTATATAATTCTGTATATGAAGTGTAACAAAAAACATGTGGCTTTGATGAGAGAAATTATGAGAAAAGCATAAGAATGTATTATTCATTGAGAAAAAAGAATAACTGTAAATTCAGAGGTTATTTGAGGTTATTTCAAAAAGTAACATTTAGGAAGGAAATAAGATAAAAAGGACTCAGTAAGCAGGAGAGAGAAATATAAAGAAAGTTATAAGGATGTAATTTTGGCAAGGAGGGTTGAAAGGAGAATAACTTTTTAAAATGATAAGGAAAAAAGAAAGTAAACTGTATCCTAAAGTAAAATGACTGATTATTTAAGAAAGAGAAGGTATAGGACAAAGCTAAAGGCCCAAGAATGTTGAGGAAGATCTGATTAAGCTGTGGAAGGTTTGTGAAGGATGAATTTATTAAAGAAATTTTGTGTGTGGGCCAGACACAGTGGCTCATGCCTGTAATCCCAGCACTTTGGGAGGCCGAAGCAGCCAGATCACTTCAGCTCAGGAGTACAAGACCAGCCTGTACAACATGGTGAAACCCCATCTCTCCAAAAAATACAAAAATTAGCCAGACACACTGGCATGTGCCTGTAGTCTCAGCTACTAAGGAGTCTGAGGTGGGAGGATCACTTGAGCCTGCAAATGACACGTGATAGCAGTGGAGACAGAGTCCCTCTATCAAAAAAAGGAAGTAGGAAAGAAGGAGGGAAGGAGAGAGGGAGGAGAGTTGAGAAAGAAAGAGAAGAGAAGAGAAGAGAAGAGAAGAGAAGAGAAGAGAAGAGAAGAGAAGAGAAGGGGAAAGGGGAAGGGGAAGGGGAAGGGGAAAGGGAAAGAGGAAGGAAGGAAGGGAGGGAGGGAGGGAGGGAGGGAAAGAGAGAGAACGAGAGAAAGAGCGAAAGAGAAAGAAAGAAAGAGAAGAATAAAAGAGAGGAAGGAAGGAAAGAAGGAAGGAAGGGGAAAGAAAAGAAAGAGAAAGAAAGAAAAAGAAAAAGAAAGAAAGAAAAGAAAGAAA
>NW_012103020.1:1484832-1490747 GCF_000951045.1 Mandrillus leucophaeus | reverse complement strand
GGGAGGGAGGGAGGGAGGGATTTTTCATATGATTAAGTTGGCTACAAATAAAAGAAAATTAGTTACAAGCTTTCTAAAAGTTTAGCTTTGGTCAGGCACAGTGGCTCACGCCTGTAGTCCCAGCACTTTGGGAGGCAGAGGTGGATCACCTGAGGTCAGGAGTTCAAGACCAGTCTGGACATGGAAAAACACCATCTCTACTAAAAAATACAAAAATTAGCTGGACATGGTGGCATGTGCCTGTAGTCCCAGCTACTCTGGAGGCTGAGTCAGGAGAATCACTCGAATCTGGAAAGTGGAGATTGCAGTGAGCCAAGACTGTGCCACTGCACTCTAGCCTAGGTGACAGAATGAGACCCTGTTTCAAAAACAACAACAAATACCTAAAATTTTGGTCCCCTGTGTTAGAACAAGCTTTTCTTGAAGTCTTGATCTGTTCTTAGTAAAAACTGCAGAGGTTTTTATGTTTACTTCAGAAATGTTTCTTCAAATTTTCAAACATCTTCTGAACTGCAGCTTTACAGTTTAGAGCAATTCTGTATTCTTGGCTTTTCCTGATGTGTCTGAATTGCTCCATTTAACCCAGAATTTCCCATGATTTTACTAAGAGCCATGTATTTGCTGCTCAAGGTACTAGTTTTCTTGTTTACATTTCTCTATAATATGGTGTACACTCATAACCTTGGACACACATTCTTCCTGTGTCAGCCAAAATCAAGTAATTTTTCATCAGGTCCAACTTCCAAGTTATCTAAATGGTATTCCCATTAGGAGAAGCAATCTCATTGCAGGAAGTTTTCTTTGCCTTTTTGTTAATTGGCCCAAGAAACAAAGATTTTGCATCTTATGAAGATGATCCCTGTATTTCATGCTGTCTTTATTGGGGTTTTTGGTTACTTAGGAAAACTGGGCTTTGGAAGGGTTAAGGGTTTTGGATTTGTTTTTTTGTTGTTGTTGTTATTTTTTCCCACCCATGTAACTTTCTGTATTGCTTTTGAAATCTTTTTATTATTACTGTGGTTAAATTAATGACTATTATTTCACAGTGACCTATGATTATGTTTTGATCAGGTGTTTTAAACCTTTTGATATCTTTGGTAGACTTCCCCAGGATCAAGTTCTAAATTAAGTCTTTCAGCTTGGCGCGGTGGCTCATGCCTGTAATCCCAGCACTTTGGGAGGCCGACGTGGGTGGATCACCTGAGGTCAGAGTTCGAGACCAGCCGAACCAACATGGAGAAACCCCGTTTCTACTAAAAATACAAAATTAGGCCAGGCGCAGTGGCTCATGCCTGTAATCCCAGCTACTCAGGAGGCTGAGGCAGGAGAACTGCTTGAACCCCGGAGGCAGAGGTTGCAGAGAGTTGAGATCGCACTACTGCACTCCAGTCTCAAAAAAATAAAAAATAAGTAAGTCGTTCTTGGCCTCCAACTAACTTTAGGATGTTCCACAGGGCACTGGACCTTCTCAAAGATTTCTGAAACAGACACGCTGAACTAAATCAGGATTATTTGATATATGATGAATTATATGGAAAGCATTGACAAATAAGTGATTCTAGATCTTCTTTTCGTTACATTTATTGATATATTAATACGAATATTCCAAAAGTACATAAAACTCTTAGAAATCTGTCATCAGTCATAATTCTAGTATATGTTACATGCCACAAAAATAACTGAATTTGTCAATTGCTGATTATAAATAATGAACTTCATCAGATTTTTAACCATGGCTATTCTAAATCTTCATCATTCACCAGTTTTGACTCTTCTCTAAAAACAGGCTGGGCATGGTGGCTCACATCTGTAATCCCAGCACTCTGGGAGGCCGAGTTGGGCGGATCACGTGAGGCCAGGAGTTCGAGACCAGCCTGGTCAACATGGCTACTAAAAATACAAAATTTTAGTCTTTAATCTCTGGTCTCTACTAATTGTAGTCTTTGGTCTCTACTAATTTTAGTCTTTAGTGTCTACTAAAAATACAAAAATTAGCCAAGGTAGTGGTGTGCACCTGTAATCCCAGCTGCTTGGGAAGCTGAGACACAAGAATCGCTTGAACCCGGGAGGCAGAGGTTGCAGTGAGCCAACATCAGGCCACTGCACTCCAGCCTGAGCAATAGAGTGAAACTCCATCTCAAAAAATAAATAAAATTTAAAAATAAATAAAAATAAAAATATCTGCAATCAGATTCATGGAAAAGACTTGTACTATTAAATATACATTTCTAATAACTTTAAGCTCAATGAACTAAAAATTTTCCAGAATTCTAATGAAGAAACTGATTAGTTAGAAAAACTGCTAATTAAGATTAAGCAACACAAAATATGAGATTAAATAATCAACAATATTTTTATAACTTTTATTTGAAACATTGTTGGTTCTTTACTTAAATGTTCAGTTTTCCAGATTTAAGAAAACTTTTTATCTTAAAGTATCAATCATTTACAGTAATTTGGTACGATAATACTTCTCTCAACAAAAGTGAAAGCATTTACTTTTTCTCCCTACTTGATCCCTCTGCATTGGGTATCGGTTAAGTAAAATTCAGAAACTATTCATGAGTCTTCTTATTTTTCTGATAATATAGGGTTCTAAGTTCACAAAAATCTGCTCTCTTTATAACAGGATACAATTGGAAACATTAGTTATATTGCCAAGGCTTTGACTGGAATATCATATTTAAGAATGTGCACAAAACGTCTGGGTTCAGGTGTTCCCATCCTTACAGTGAGAGAACATAATCTGTCACTTCTTGGCTGGCCCAGGAACCTTACGGCTGTAGGTGAAATCTAATGCCTGCCTTGGTTTGGCTTCCTAGTCTTGAAAGGTTCATAAATCTGAGATTTCTTTGTGGCCAACAGCTATTCTTGCTGCACTTAAGTAAATAATCAGACAAAAAAACTGTTAAAACTATTTTATAAACAAATTTGTCTTATTCTGATTATCTCTGGTAGAAACTGGGATGACTATAAAGAGAAAAGTTACGTTTCTAAAGAAAAGCTATACTGTATCTGTTATTAGACTGTAGCCCTGTACACTGTATTTGAGTTTTTATTATCTACCTGCAAACTGGCCTAGATTCTAAATTCTTCTAGCTTCCTCCAATCCAACTTTCTTCCACAGAATTATTAAAACAGAAATTGCTCTGTTCCTGAAGCCCTATAAGCTGAAACTCGATGAATTTTAAGGGACAAGTCTGGTACTCGAAGTCTGAGCCACACAGAAAAGTTCACCAAACTGCCCAATGCTTTAACCAGAGATATTCAAACTGCAAGCCAGGACAAGAAGTCGATGGTTCTGCACTATAGACAGCTTTTCCCAAGATAACTGAACAAGGGGAGACTCTTACCCTTCTTAAGGCGCAGCTTTTTCACTTGGCAAGATAATGTTGTAATTGAAATTTCACAATCAGCAGCTTCTACTGGTAACTTGACAGAACTTGACCTAAGAGATCCTTCAGTCCATCTAGTGGGTGACTCTGGCAACATCCCTAAAAAAATTGTTCACACTCTGCTTTAATTCAACCCAGTTATGGAATACTGAATGATAACATTGTTCTGCATTAGCTATTGGTTAAGTAAAGAAATGTCTGTGCCATTACTAATACTACACAATTTACCTGGATAAATTCCTTTGAGGAAGTTGAGACTCATATGCAAAATAAGAAAACAGACCACATGGTTACAACAGGTTACAACAGGTCTGATCTAGTTTTCCATGGTCACTTGGTTATATTCAACTGACTGCCCTTAGGTCTAGCTTCATGGCTCAAAACCATTACGTAAACTGGTATTATTATATTACTATTAAGTTTACTTTGTAGGCCGGGCGCGGTGGCTCAAGCCTGTAATCCCAGCACTTTGGGAGGCCGAGACGGGTGGATCACAAGGTCAGGAGATCGAGACCATCCTGGCTAACCTGGTGAAACCCCGTCTCTACTAAAAAATACAAAAAACTAGCCGGGCGAGGTGGCGAGCGCCTGTAGTCCCAGCTACTCAGGAGGCTGAGGCAGGAGAATGGCGTAAACCCGGGAGGCGGAGCTTGCAGTGAGCTGAGATCCAGCCACTGCACTCCAGCCTGGGCGACAGAGCAAGACTCCATCTCAAAAAAAAAAAAAAAAAAGTTTACTTTGTATTTTCCTTTTTAAACTTTGTACATGTTATTTGTTACATTTCTGTAGAAGTACTACTCCCAACAGAATTATACCGGGCTGGCCCTACACCCTGAGATGACAGCCTACATTTAAGGAACAGACAAAAACTGATCTTAATAACGGATTTCTGGCAGACTTAGCCTGAGAATCCCTCCCTCCAAACTTCCCTTGTTGCTCAAATGTGACTGAGGGGGTCCTGACACTGACTCCTAGTTTGCCAAGCACTCCCTCCAACATGGGACCATACCAACAACCCAGGACAGGTTCATCCTGGCACCTAAAGACAATTAAAACCTAACTACAAGATGACTGATCAGTGATGCTTCCAAAGAAAGATCCTTTTTGTTTTGTTTTGTTTGTTTTTCTAGAGACAGGGTCTCACCATGTTGCTCAGGTGGGTCTCAAACTCCTGGGCTCAAGCAATCCTCCTGCCTCTGCCTCCCAAAGTGCTAGGATTACAGGCATGAGCCACTGTGCCTGGGTCCAAAGAAAGATTTTGATCAAAAGAGAGAAAAGTGAAAGTTGTTAGAATTAAAATTGAGTCATTTGTGTTAAAAGCCCTGACAAATGGAGCCAGAGAAGGCCATGAAAGGAGGGTTCGCATGCAAGAATACCTGATTAAAAAAAATAACTATTGCCTGGGCATAGTGGCTCACGCCTGTAATCCCAGCACTTTGGGAGGCAGAGACAGGCAGGCCACACTTGTAATCCCAGCACTTTGGGAGGCAGAGGTGGGTGGATCACTTGAGTTCAGGAGTTTGAGACCAGCCTGGCCAACATGGTGAAACCCCATTCCTACTAAAAATACAAAAATTAGCCAGGCGTGGTGGCGCAGGCCTGTCGTCCCAGCTACGTGGAAAGCTGAGGCAGGAGAATCACTTGAACCCAGGAGGCAGACGTTGCAGCAAGTCGAGATTGCACCTCTGTACTCCAACCTGGGCAACAGAGCGAGATTACATCTCCAAAAAAAAAAAAAAAACCTATCACAAAAAAAACCCATAAAGGCCACAACCTTGCATAAAGGCAATCGCAACCTTACACACAAAAAAAATACTTCTGCAAGGACATCTGCCCAGTAACTTCATGTCCAACCACAGACTGGCACCACTCTTGTCATTGATCTTTATAGCCAAAGAAAAACTGATTTAAAACGATGATGTAATCCTCCTCATTTTTCCTTTAAAAATCTATGTCTTCCTTTACCTCCCTGAATGTGTACATAGTTTACTATGGTATGTATATTTCCATTATAATGCCCATTTCTGAATAAATATTGTTTTCTTTCAGAGGGACTCTCTGTCTTTTATTTAGGTTGACAGAACAATTTGTATGTAAAAGATGAATTTAGAACTTGATTTCTCACCATACACAGAAGTTAATTCAAACTAGATGATAAAATCTATCTAACTGTTAGAGTTAAAACTATAAAACTTCTAGAAAACAGAAAAATCTCAAGATCTGGAATTAGGCAGAGAGTTCTTACATAAGACAACAAAATCATGATCTATAAAAGAAAAAATTCAGAAACCACACTTCATTAAAATTTAAACTAATTACGCTTTAAAAGATGTCAATCACCATTTTTTTTTTTTTTTTTTGAGACGGAGTCTCGCTCTGTTGCCTAGACTGGAGTGCAGTGGAGCGATCTCGGCTCACTGCAACCTCCGCCTCCTGGGTTCAAGCGATTCTCCAGTCTCAGCCTCCTAAGTAGTTGGGACTACAGGTGCACACTACAACACCGGCTAATTTTTGTATTTT
>NW_012103020.1:1481186-1483322 GCF_000951045.1 Mandrillus leucophaeus | reverse complement strand
AAAACAAAACACAACGAATCACCAAAATCAGACTAGGCACGGTGGCTCATGCCTGTAATCCTAGCACTTTGGGAGGCCAAGGCCGGAGGATTGCCTGAGCTCAGGATTCGAGACCAGCCTGGGCAACATGGTGAAACCCCATCTCCACTAAAAATACAAAAAATCAACTAAGCATAGTTGTGCTCAGCTGTAATTCCAGCAGCTTGGGAGGCTGAGGCATGAGAATTGCTTGAACCCAGGAGGGAGAGGTTGCAGTGAGCTGAGAATGCGCCACTGCACTCCAGCCTGGGCGACAGAGTGACTCAAAGACAAACAAACAAATTCATATCCATTAGAATAGCTATAATTTTTTGAAAAGACAATAGTAAGTGTTGGCAAAGATATGAAGAAAACTGGAACTCTCAAACATTGCTGTTAGCAATATAAGATGTTATGGTCACTTTGGGAAACAGTTTGGCAGTGTCCTAAAAAGCTAAACATATGATGCTGTAATTCTACTCCTAGATAGCTAACCAAGAGAAACAAAACCATATGTTCACATAAAGACTTGTACTCAAATGTTTGAGTATTATTCAAAAGAGTCAAAAACTGGAAATAATCGAAACACCTATATACTGGTCAACAGTTAAAGCGTGTTACAGTAATCTCCCCTAACCTACAGCTTTACTTTCCAGTTTCAGTTACCCACAGTCAAACATGTTCTAAAAATGATAAATGGAAATTTTCAGAAATAATCTATGTTTTAAATTGTGTGCCATTCTGAGTAGCATGATGAAAACTCATACCATGCCACTCTGCCTCGGATGTGAATCATCCCTTTATCCACCATATTCACGCTGTCTACACTACCTGCTTAGTGGCCATCTCAGCTATCAGATCAACTAGTATCGTAGTGCTAGTGTTCAAGTAACCCTTATTTTACTTAATAATGGCTCAAATGCTCAAGAGTAATGAGGATGACAATTTGGATATGCTAAAGAGAAGCTGTAAAATACTTCTTTTAAGTGAAAAAGTGAAAGTTCTCAATTTAATAAGAAAAAAAACTTTATGCTGAGTTTGCTAACATCTACAGTAAGAAATCTTCCATCTATGAAATTGTGAATAGCATATTGTTGTAACTATTCTATCATACTGTTTTTAATCTCTTATTATGCCTGATTAACAAATTAAACTAGGTATACAGATATAGAAAAAAATATATAAGATTCAATACTACCTGAGATTTCAGGCATCCACTGGGGGTCTTGGAATGTATCCCACATAGATAAGGGGGGGGACTATCATATACTCATACAAAGAAATACTATTCCAAAATAAAAAGGAACAAAAAACTGATAAATGCTACAATATGAATGAATCCCAAAAACATTATGTTAAGTGAAAGAAGCCAGACACGAAAGACTACATATTGTACAATTCCATTTATACAACTCCAAAATATCCAGAAAAAGCAAATGGATTAAGACAAAACCAATCAGTGATTGCCTGAGGCTGGGGCTGGGAATAAGGGTTAACTGCAAACAGGCTGGAGGGAATTCTGGAGGCAATGGAAATGTTCGAAAACTAGCTCAAGGTGATAGTTTCACAATTCTATATATTTACTAAAAAGTATTGAATTATATACTCAAAATGGATAATTTTTTTTGGTATCAGGTAAGTCAAAAGCTAATTTATTAAAAAGTGTACATACCCAAAGAAATGACGTCTACACAAAAACACGAATATTCATAGCAGCATATAGCCCAAAAAAATAGAATCTTAAATGTCCATCAACTGATGCAGAGATAAATAAAATGTAATATATCCCTAAATAGAATATTACTCAGCAATAAAAAAAAAAAAAAGTGACTATAGGCTGGGTGCAGTGGCTCATATCTGGAATCCCAGCACTTTGGGAGGCTGAGGCGGGTGGATCACGAGGGTCAGGAGATCGAGACCATCCTGGCTAACACAGTGAAATCCCACCTCTACTAAAAATACAAAAAATTAGCTGGGCATAGTGGCACGTGCCTGTAGTCCCAGCTACCTGGCAGGCTGAGGCAAGAGAATCACTTGAACCCGGGAGGCGGAGGTTGCAGTGAGGCGAGATCGTGCCACTGCACTCCAGTCTGGGCAACAGAGCGAGACTCCGTCTCA
>NW_012103020.1:1475019-1477306 GCF_000951045.1 Mandrillus leucophaeus | reverse complement strand
AATGGCCCGATCTCGGCTCACTGCAACCTCCACCTCCTGGGTTCAAGCAATTCTCCTGCCTCAGCCTCCTGAGTAGCTGGGATTATAGGCGCCCGCCATCGCGCCCGGCTGATTTTTGTACTTTTGGTAGAGATGGGGTTTCACCATATTGGTCAGGCTGGTCTTGAACTCCTGACCTCAGGTGATCCGCCCACCTCTGCCTCCCAAAGTGCTAGGATTACAGGCGTGAGCCACCACGCCCTGCCTGATACTCCAATTTTCCATTTCATGTGTTTAACTACTAGATATCATCTCAACAATATTTACATGAATATACTGTGTACACTGTAATGCTCTATAAAAAGTTTTATTATTCCTAAACTCCCTTAAATGTAATTTAATGGTTTCCAGTCCTATATAAGTCATTCTACCTTTTGAAGAAACTCCGAAACACAAATATCCAACCCTTTGTTAGTAAAGCATACATCCTTCTCTGATTCTGGCACGAAAGAAAGTGCATAATTTACTTCTGGATAGAGAGTCACAGATAAAAAGGAAAGCAAATCTGATTATCAAACACACGATTACTGTTCTCTCATCACCGGATTAAAATTTAAACCATTAAGCTGAAGTAAACGTTCATGAACATATGAAAGGGGGGAATTTTTTAACAGTTTTACAATGACGCGTCCTCCTCTTCCTCATTTAATGAAGTACTAAGAACTTAAAGGCTATTCCACAGCGAATCTGGCTCCTAGAAAGAGTCCATCCAGGATGCTGACAGAGGGAAAAGATTAGAAACTGTGAGATCTGGACTATTCTTGGTGTTACGGAGTATTTTTTCGGTCCTTTACGGACATGGAATAAAAATGCCCAAAAGGAGCAAGAGAGAGGGCTCTTGCCCTGATCACAAAGCTCCTGGGGTAGAGTCAGCATCCAGCCCTGGCAGAGCCCTCGCCGTCCTCCTTCCGCGCCCCTAGACCATCCCGTCGCGCAGTCCCTGAGGGCCAGCTTCGCGAGGATCCAGAAGGCAGTCGCTGGACGTGCGTGTTACGAGCCCGTTTTTGTTTTGTTTAAGAAACAGATTCCGATCTGAGCCAAGCCTCCCTGCCTCCCGGGGAACAGGGGGAGATGGCAGCAGGGTGCCGGCGTGGAGAGCGAGAATAAAAGAACGGCCGAGTACAACCTGTCGTGCAAGCTAGCAGCGCCAGGAAGGAAAGGTAAGCGGCGGCGATAAGGCACGACAGGGAAGGAAACTGGAGTCCAGCACCCCCGCCTCAACCCAGCCACCCAGAGCGGCCGGAGCCTCCCAGGTCCCGCCCCGAGCTCGCGCCCAGCCCCGGCGCCGGCCGCAGACTCCCGCCCTACACAAACCCTCCCAGGACGCGCTGCCCGCACAACTTTGAATATACAGTCGGCCCTCCATATCCATGAGTTCTGAATCCATGGATTCAATCAATGAGGTACAGAAACTACTCAAAAAAAATTGTCTGTAAATGAACATGTAGAGACTTTTTTCCTGATCATTATCCCTAAACAACACACAGTGTAACAACTATTTACATAGCATCCACATTGTATTAGGTAGTATAAGTAATCTGGAGATGATTTAAAGCATACAAGAGAATATGCATAGTTTATATGCAAATAATATGCCGTTTTTATTTCTTCATTTTTCCTAAGAGACAGAATTTTGCTCTGTCACCCAGGCTGGTGTTCAAACTCTGGTCTCACGAGATCCTCCCACCTCAACCTCCTGAATAACTGGGATTACAGGCACAGGCCACCGCATCTAGCAACTATGCCATTTTACTTTAGGGACCTGAGCATCCATAGATTCTAGTATCTTGAGAAAGGCCCTAGAACCAACCCCCAACAGATACCGATGGACAACCGTACTTAAAAACCACTGAATTGTTCACCTGCAAAATGGAGTAATTTTTTTAAAAAAAATTAATTACTAAGCCCACTAAACTGTACACTTTAAACTGAACTGACTTGTATGTGAATTATATCACAATGACGTTGTTACCCCCTCCAAAAATGGTATACAACATGAGCAGGTAAAGCCATTAACATTAGCAAGACCCTACAGGCCACAGGTACCAATCTGTTTACTTAGGATAGAAAAATCCCAAAGTTACAAATTCTTTCCAACCATACTCAAGCTATTTTGTAAATGAGTATTTATGTCTGAAATAAGAGACAATGATTAATCCAATGAGTTAAATCACTAAACTTAAAAATAGGTTGACATAAATATTCAAATTTCAAAGGCCCAGGATAGTCCAATTTTTTTTTTTTTTTT
>NW_012103020.1:1462105-1470784 GCF_000951045.1 Mandrillus leucophaeus | reverse complement strand
TGGCCCAAGTGCCTGCGAATTCGAAAACGAAAACCCAGCAGTAGCTGCAAGCTTTTGGTTTCCACACTTTCACACAAAGGGGAGCCTTCGAGCGGGGCACTCTCACGCGCCTTCAAGTGCACAAAAGCCAATGACACGGTCCCCTGGGTTGCCTTGCGTAGGAGCGTCTCTTTAATGGGCTTTCTTAGCCACAGTTAATGCATACAAACGCCTCAGTCTATTCCTTCACCACCACCGTTCTCCGCCCCAGCGTTTTCTGTATTTGTTTCTTTAACAAAGCACTGCCTGTCCCGGTGCGCGCGGGGCTGATTTTGCTCCTCTCCCGGGCTCCTGCAGCCTCGCCGCGATGAACCTGGCACCTGACGCGGTATTCACCAGCTCCTTTCTGGGCTCCAGCGTTACCATTTTTACGGCTTCACAACCAGTCTGGAGCAAAGAAGGAACCCCGAGGAATATAAGTGATAGCTGTTCTCTTGAAAGGGACGTTGGAACCCTGGAAATCACCCTAGAGTAAGGCTCAAATGTCAGAAAGCTGCAGGAGGCTCCAGATTTAAATCCCTGAAGAGCCTAACAATGTAATGATCTCTTTCTTTTGTTAATATTGTCGTTGCCTCTATTTTCTTGGGGGTGAGTCTTCCCTTGCTGTCTTAAAAAGCAACTCTGGACTGGGCGCAGTGGCTCACGCTAGTTATCCCAGCACTTTGGGAGGCCCCGGAGGGTGGATTGCCCGAGGTCACGAGTTCGAGACTAGCCTGGCTAACATGGTGAAACCCCGTCTCTACCAAAAATACAAAAACTAGCCCGGCGTGGTGGCACACGCCTGTACTCCCAGCAACTCTGAGGGCTCCTATTCTTATTTAAGAATTTTTTACTCTTGAACACAGGGGAAACCTGGAGACCGTGAGTGTTAATCAAAGATCCTCTTAACTCTTGACAAAGTTTTCTGGATTCCTGAGTTCTAAATCATAGGACTATCGACACCCTTTTGAACTAAAGAATTTGTAAAGCTTTGGTAACATTAAAATCTTTAATACACAATAAACAGGATTCTGCAAACATAGCACCCTTTCTAAGGGAGTCTTTATCTCACTTCTTGTAAAATAACTTATCACTTATGGGAACCATTGCCCACTTTGATATTTGTAGGGAATTAATTAATAATAATATTGCATCTTCATAACATAACATAACATAGCATACTAAGGAGCCGGCAAAGACAAAGCCTGATTCCTGTTGTTAGGGACAGATATCACCTGCCGAGTCATGTAATTTCTGTTGTCAGCCACGTTGAGAAGAAAGTCTCTCCCACTGCCAATTGGCAATAAGCCGGAAAGTCCCAGGTGGATAACAGTGGTAGATAACATTATTGTTCCCAATTTTTCACTACTCCATGCATGCATGCCCTTTGAAATACAGCTTTGTAGTTCCTCTCAGTAGAGATAGGATGTTTCTCCACCCTGTTCATGTTGGGCTTAGATCAGTCCATTTGCTTTTGGCCAAAGAAGATAGGCAGAAGTGACAGTGTGACAGTTCTGAGCCTGGCCTCAAGAGGTATTTCATGTTTCGCCTTCCCTCTCTGGCACTCTTGTTTTTCACAATGTGAAGAACATACCTGCCTAGTTTGCTGGTCCAAGAAGTATGAAGCAGGTCTGAAGCCAGTCGCAGGTTGGGGTCAGCAACCCAAAAAATAAAGGATTGTTGTTTCAAGTCGTGTTTTAGAGTAATAGTGTTTTGGAGTAGTTGGTTCCCAGAATTAGTGTTGTGATAGCTGACTGAAACAAGAGCAGAGAGAGCAATCAGATTCCTTGGTATTGGCCTGGAAGGTGCCTAACTTGATGTCTTTCAGGCAGCTCTTTGGCTATGGTTCTTAGACACATCCTTTATAGAGGCCAGCGGAGTAAGGAACCCAGAAATTTTACAGCAAGCTTGTCCAACTCAGTGCCTGTAGGCTGCATGTGGCCCTGGACAGCTTTGAATGCAGCCCAACACAAATTTGTAAACTTTCTTAAAATACATTTTTGTGATTTTTTTTTTTTTTTTTTTTGGCTCATCAACTATCATTAGTGTTAGTATATTTAATGTGTGGCCCAAGATAATAATTCTTCCAGTGTGGCCCTGGAAAGCCAAAAGATTGGACACCCCTGGTTTACAGTAAAGCATCTAGAGAACAGGTGTCAAAAGGACAAGTCTGTGTGGCCAGTAGTCCTAGTAACAAGCTAATGATCACGGAATAAGAGATCTCTGTGTTGTAACTGGATTGCATTTGCTTTTGTTGTTTATGTTATATAGTTTATTTTTTAATTATACAAGTGATTCATTAATACATTCTCATCATCAATTTTCAAATAATTCAAAATAAACGTTTTAAAACCCAAGTTCCCCTTCCCTCTCCATTTCCATTCCCATTCCTCACTTACCCTTCACACTTACCCAGCCATCCCCTACCTCTACTTTTCCACAGATAACCATAAATGAAAACTTAGCCTTTAAGCTTCTAGACCTTTTTCTGTGCATGTATATACATATACTTATATACTAAATATAAATATGATTATATAATATGCGTATTAGGTATAATGCTTTTATACTTCTTTTATCTGTGTTATTTCTCCCTTTGTTTTCTTCAATATATAGGAAAGTGTTTTTTGGTTTTTTTTTTAATTATTTCATCCTTGGCTGGGTGCTGTGGCTACATCTGTAATCCCAGCACTTTGGGAGGCCAAGGTGGGAGGATCACTTGAGCCCAGAAGTTGGAGACCAGCATGGGCAGGAGGATCACTTGGTTCGAGACCTCATCTCTACAAAGAAAATAAAATAAAGTCAGCCAGGTGTGGTGGTGTGCATCTGTAGTCCCAGCTACTAGGGAGGCTGAGGCAGAAGGATCACCTGAGCCCAGGACTTTGAGGTTGCAGTGTGCTGTGCTCGCACCACCCCACTGCAGCCTGGGTGACAGAGTGAGATCCTGTCTCAAAAATAAATAAATAAATAAAATAAAACAAATAAAATTCCATTCTACCTTCAGTATAATAGACCAACCAAAGGAAGAGATTTTCCTGCTTTTATATCAGAATGTTAAATGGTAGGAGGACCCTTTAGGGCTCAGTATGGGGGTGCAGTGGCAGTGACAATCAACATGAGGAACAGAAGAGAAAACAAAATTCTGAGTAGAGGCTAGTAAGTCATTTCCCTCTCTCAACCTTTCAACTTCACGTTCTCAGGCAAATCCTTGGAAGTACTGAGTTATGTTTGATTAAGTGAGGTAATTTTCCCTTATGACATTCCAAGTCCAAGAGAACGTAGTGGAAGCTATGCTGCCTTTTCTGACCTAACCTCTGGACTCACATACCATCACTTCTGTTGTATTCTCTTGGTCACACAGATTGATCCTAATTCATTGTGGAAGAGTACTACACAAGGACATTCATACCAGGAGATGAGGATCACTGAGGGCCATGTTGGAAGATGGTTGCCACAAGGGCATTTACTCAGTAGTGAATTTTGAGTGATTGACACTATCTTTAAACAGATTCCCTCATCATCACAGGTCAGCAGATTCCCTGGTTGCCAAATACTAGGTAGACTTTACAGCAACAGCCAGAAAAATCTCTTCTTTGCCTTTCTTTAAAGAACGAGTAGTTCTGGACAACTCTCCAACAGCAATATTCTGTTGTTAACCTATCTTATTTGTGAAGCACTATATCCAACCCTCCATACAAAGATTATTCATACTTCTCCCACGCTATGGGTCTGCAAAGTAATCCAGTCCCCCAAACTCACTTTTTGTTTTAGATATTGTTTTGCCTTTTAGAAATCAGAATCTTTTAAATATTGTATATTAGATAAGTTACAAGAGGGCTGCCTTAGAATAACCAAACCCAAAATAATTTGGAGGGCATGGGTTAAGTTTCCAGAATCCAATGAAGTAATTTTGAGGATGAAATTTGAAACATCCAAAAAATAAATAGAAATTTGTACCATCGAATGCAATCAGATAAATAAGCAGAAAGTGTAAACTTTTCAATATAGAAGGAAGTTAAATCCTATGAGTTGCATCTATAACTTCATCCTGTAATGTTTTCTAGTAAAATAAGTACTTAAAACTATTTCACAATTTCAGTTATTGATATATTTTAAAAGCAACCTTCTCTTTAAAATAGTGCTGTAGTTGGAAGAATTCTCTTAATTCTGTCTACAAATTAATTACTTTTAAAGAATATTTTATTGCTTTATTAAAATATTTGAAATGTTTAAGATGAATTACACTTTATTCGAGTTAGAATTTTTAATGTTTTTGATGTTGAAACCAACTTTTGTTAGCAGATTTCACTTCCATATCTTTATCATAAGTTTAAAAGTCAAAATTAAGTGAACATCAAGCCATTTTATTAGTCATTTAAAATCATGTTAATCTTTCTTTTTTTTTTTTTTTTTTTAAAGATGGAGTTTCGCTCTTGTCACCCAGGCTGGAGTGCAGTGGCACAATCTCGGCTCACTGCAACCTCTGCCTCCTGGGTTCAAGCAGTTCTTCTGCCTCAGCCTCCCGAGTAGCTGGGATTAACGTGCCTGCCTCCATGCCCAGAGAATTTTTGTATTTTTAGTAGAGACGGGGTTTCACTATGTTGGCCAGGCCGGTCTCGAACTCCTGACCTCATGATCTACCTGCCTCGGCCTCCTAAAGTGCTGGGATTACAGGTGTGAGCCACCATGCCTGACTGATCAGATTAATCTTTACAGTTTCTGAATAAAATCATTTACTTAATAAAATTCAGGATAAATGCTATATTAGCTAATTAAAGCACAAATATAAATATCTTCCATGGGAAACTACTCGAAACAAACTTTCGTATTTGTGCCGCATAATTTTTAAAGGCATTTAACTGGCCGGGTGCAGTAACTCACGCCTGTAATCCCAGCACTTTGGGAGGCAAAGGCGGGCGGATCACCTGAGGTCAAGAGTTTGAGACCAGCCTGGCCAACGCGATGAAACCCCGTCTCTACTGAAAATACAAAAATTAGCGAGGCATGGTGGCCAGTGCCTGTAATCCCAGTTACTTGGGCAGCTGAGGCAAGAGAATCGCTTGAACCCGGGAGGCAGAGGTTGCAGTGAGCCAAGATCATGCCATTGTACTCCAGCCTGGGCGACAGAGAGAAACTTGGTCTCAAAAAAAAAAAAATTTTTTTTTAATAAACAAATAGAGGCATTTAACCCTGACTCTCCCATGCTTCTAAGTTAAAATGAGTTACTGGAAATGTGTCTTTCCATTCACTTTCAGATCACCCTAAAAAAAAAGAAAAACCGAAAGGCTTTCCCATTATTTATTTGCTTTCTTTTCTGGCAGTTTTTCCTGTTTGTCAGCTAACTACTGTAGGTAGCATTATTTTAATAATAGTAAATAATAATGACAACAACAACAATATTGACCTCTATTCATATACTGCCAGGTTTTCTGTGTTTATTCATCTTATGAGTATTATCACCATTTCATAGTTGATGCTGAAACTAAGAGAGGTTAAGTCACTTGTTCAGAGTTATACAGTAGGTGGTAGGGTTGGATATTGAATCCATCTCCAGAGCCTGTACTCTTAAGCACTAGTACAGCATATTATTAAAATGCTGTTTTCATTTTCTTCTCTTTTTTTTTTTGTTTTTGTTTTTGTTTTTGTTTTGAGATAGGGCCTCTCTCTGTTGCCCATGCTGGAGTGCACTGGCTTCACTCTCCAGAGTGGCTGAGCTAATTTTTATTTATTTATTTATTTATTTTAGAAAGAGGATCTTGCCACATTGCCCAGGCTGGTAGTCAAACTCATGGCTTCAAAACATCTTCCTGCCTCATCCTCCCAAAGTGCTGGGATTACAGGTGTGAAGCATGGCACCCAGACTAAAATGTTTTTTTGACATATAAGGCAGTCCTGCTCCAACTGTTCATGTCCAAACGTAGAGAATGAAAAGCATTGCTCTCTATTTCACCTCTTGTCCTATTCCTCCAAATTCACAGGGGGCTGCTGTTGCCTTGTATTCTGACTCACCTGTTCGGCTTTTTTTTGTTTGTTTTTTCTTGAGACAGGGTCTGTCTGTCACCCAGGCTACAGTGCAGTGGTGCAATCACAGCTCACTGCACCCTCGGCTTCCCGGCTTCAGGTGATCCTCTCATTTCAACCTCCCAAGTAGCTGGGACCACAGGTGTCTGCCACCATGCCCAGCTAATTTTTGTATTTTTTGTAGAGACAGGGTTTTGTCATGTTGCCCAGGCTGGTCCTGAACTCCTGGGCCCAAGTGATCTTCCCACTTTGGCCTCCCAAAGTACAGGCATGAGCCACCATGCCAGGTGTGTTTGGCCTTTATGTTCTGCCTAACATGCCAGGCATTGCCAAAGTGCTTGGGTGCTTCTGACCATGTTCCTTATACCCTACTCTCTAGACATTCTCCTCACAATTAGATGCCAACTAATTCTCTCTACTCCAGCCTGTGGCTTCTGTATCCTGCTCTCCCTGTTTCCCTTCTTGTCTGCCACATTAAGTTTGAGCAGACTTTCCATATCTGCTGGTGACACTGACTACTAAGCAGAAGAGAGAGAGAGAGAAATTTAAAGCCAGGACAAGAAGCCAATCAATATGGAAGGTAAAAGGGTCATAGAAGGACCATGACTAAAATGTGAATACCAGCCAGGCGGTGGAGGCCCACCTGTAGTCTTAGCTACTCAGGAGACTGAGGCAGTGGGATCCCTTATGCCCAGGAGTTCTGGGCTGTAGTGTGCTATGCCCAGCAGGTTGTCTGCACTAAATTCAGCATCAATATGGTGACCTCCCAGGAGCAGGGGACCACCAGGTTACCTAAAGAGGAGTGAACCAATCTAGGTCAGAAACAGAGCAGGTCAAAACTTCCATGCTGATCAGTAGTGAGATCACACCCGTGAATGACTAGTGTTAAAGTGCTCTGCAGTCTGGGCAACATAGTGAGACAACCCCCCATAAATAATTTTTTGTTTGTTTGTTTCAGACAGAGTCTCGCTTTGTCGCCCAGGCTACCTCTTGAGTAGCTGGGATTACAGGCTCATGCCACCACACCCAACTTTTTTTTTTTTTTTTAAAGTAGAAGCGGAGTTTTGCTATATTGGCCAGGTTGGTCTCGAACTCCTGACCTCAAGTGATCTGCCCACCTCTGCCTCCCAAAGTGCTGGAATTACAGAAGTAAGCCACATCACCTGGCCTCCCATAAACAAATATTTTAAAATGTGAACACCAGAAAGTAGAGGATGGAAGGCTGGGCATGGTGGTTCACACCTATAATCCCAGTACTTTGGGAGGTTGAGGTGGGCAGATTGCTTGGCTCAAAAGTTCGAGACCAGCCTGGGCAACATGGCGAAACCCCTCTCTACAAAAAATACAAAAATTAGCCAGTGTGGTGGCATGCACCTGTAGTCACAGCTACTCGGAAGGCTGAGAAGAGAGAATCACCTGAGCCAAGAAGTAGAGGCTGCAGTGAGCCGTGATCGTGCCACTGCATTCCAGCGAGGGCAACAGAGCAAGACCCTGTATCCAAAAAAAATTTCTAATTAAAATAGAAAAGGAGGCCGGGCGCAGTGGCTCACACCTGTAATCTCAACACTTTGGGAGGCTGAGGTGGATGAATCATTTGATGTCAGGAGTTCAAGACCAGCCTGGTCAACATGGTGAAACCCTGTCTCTACTAAAAATACAAAAATTAGGCCAGGCACAGTGGCTCACGCCTATAATCCCAGCACTTTGGGAGGCCAAGGCAGGCGGATCACGAGGTCAGGAGATGGAGATCATCCTGGCCAACATGGTGAAACCCCATCTCTACTAAAAATATAAAAATTAGCTGGGTGTGGTGCAGGCGCCTGTAATTCCAGCTACTTGGGAGGCTGAGGCAGCAGAATCACTTGAACCCAGGAGGCAGAGGTTCCAGTGAGCCAAAATCGCACCACTGCACTCCAGCCTGGAGACAGAGTGAGACTCCATCTCAAAAAAATATATATATATATACATATATATACACACACACACACAGTATATAGATCTACAAAAATTAGCCAGGCGGTAGTGGCACGCACCTGTAATCCCAGCTACTCGGGAGGCTGAGGCAGGAGAATTGTTTGAGCCTGGGAGGTGGAGGTTGCCCTGAGCCAAGATCACGCCACTGCACTTCAGTCTAGGTGACAGAGTGAGACCCTGTCTCAAAAAGAAAAAAAAGAAAGAAAGGAAAGGGGCCAGGCACAGTGGTTCCCGCCTGTAATTCCAGCACTTTGGGAGGCCGAGGAACGTAGATCACCTGAGGTCAGGAGTCCTAGATCAGCCTGGCCAACGTGGTGAAACCTCGTCTCTACTAAAAATAAAAAATTAGCCAGGCATGGTGGCGGACGCCTATAATCCTAGCTACTCGAGAGGCTGAGGCAGGGGAATTGCTCGAACTGGGAGGTGGAGGCTGCAGTGAGCGGAGATTGCATCATGCACTCCAGCCTGGGTGACAAGAGCAAAACTCCATCTCAAAAAAAGAAAAAAAGAAAGAAAAGGATGGCATAAATGGGAAGAGGAAAGGAGATGAGAGTTTAAAAATGCTGTGAAGCCACATAAAAGACTGGAAACTCCCATAATAGAAAGGAACATGGGAAATGAAAATAGGTTTATGGTTAAATTTATTTATTTATTTATTTAAAAAAA
>NW_012103020.1:1458940-1461065 GCF_000951045.1 Mandrillus leucophaeus | reverse complement strand
GGAAAAATAAAATAAAATAAAATAAAATAAGATGAGATAAAATCAAATAAAATAGTATAGTAATTGATAATATCTGTACTTATATGTGGTCAGAGACCTAAATATCAACGAAATACTTTTGAAATGTAACATCTCCTTAATAGGTGCACTTTCTTTCTTTTTTTTTTTTTTTTTTTTTTTTTTGAGACAGAGTTTTGCTCTTGTTGCCCAGGCTGGAGTGCAGTGGCGTGATCTCGGCTCACTGCAACTTCCACCTCCCAGGTTGAAGCAATGCTCCTGTCTCAGCCTCCGGAGTGGCTGGGATTACAGGCATGTGGCACCATGTCGGGCTAATTTTGTATTTTTTAGTAGAGACAGGATTTCTCCATGTTGGTCAGGCTGGTCTTGAACTGCCAACGTCAGGTGATCCTCCTGCTTCGGCCTCCCAAAGTGTTGGGATTACCGGCATGAGCCACTGAGCCCAGTGGTGCACTTTCTTTTAATCCTCACAATCACCCAATTAGGAAGATATTATAGTATTATCATATTTTAGATTATGAAACTGACCTGGCTGGGCACGGTGGCTCTTGCCTGTAATCCTAGCACTTTGGGAGGCTGAGGTAGGCAGATCACTTGAGGTCAGGAGTTCAAGACCAGCCTGGCCAGCATGGTGAAACCTTGTCTTAACTAAAAATAGAAAAATTTGCCAGGTGTGGTGGCACGGGCCTGTAATTCCAGCTGTTCATGATGCTGAGGCAGGAGGATCGCTTGAACATGTGAGGAGGAGGTTGTAGTGAGCTGAGATCGCACCACTGCACTCCAGCCTGGGCAAAAGAGCGAGACTCCATCTCAAAAAAAAAAAAAAGAAAAAAGAAAAAAGAAACTGACGTTTCCCAGAACCACCAGTAAATGAGCAGGGGAAACTAGCTGACTCCAGGCTCCAAGTTCTTAACACTCTGCTCAGCCTCCTTGTCCTCTTCCTCATCATCATCCCCAGCATGTCAGGCCAGCCTCTCCCTGTAGTGTGCTCTCCTATGGATAGATAATACCTCTGTCTAATACAACTGAGCAGAAATGGAATTTGAATCTACTTTTTCTTATTTTCACAAGCTCCCTTTTTCAGATCACTGAAGTGAGAAGTGGGAAAGGGGAAGGTCTTAGGTGATGCCCTTGAGCCTAGAGGAAGGAATTTAGCAATAACAGTCTCTCTTTAATTAACTCGCTGAGTCAGGGCAGGAGGCAAGCAAACTGGTGAGGCTGAGGGGAAGGGAGGAAGTCAAGTATAGATTGACAGAGGCAGGCTTGGATCTAGTGAGGCAGGGAGATATTAGGAAAATTAGGAAGCTAAGGAAAATAGGAAAGAGCTAAAATTCATTAGCCAACAGTGGACTTGAATGTGGACAGTTATCTACTTTATAACTTGGGGGTTTTTTGGTTTGGTTTGATGTGGTTTTGTTGATAGAGTCTCACTCTGCCACCCAGGCTGGAGTTCAGTGGTACGATCATGGCTCACTGCAGCCTGGATCTCCTGTGCTCAAGCAATCCTCCCACCTCAGCCTTCCAAGTAGCTGGAACTGCAGGTGCATGCCACCATCCCTGGCTAATTTTTTATTTTTTGTAGAGATAGGGGTCTCACTATGTTGCCCAGACTGGTCTTGAACTCCTGGACTCAAGCAATCCTCCTGCCTCGGATTCCCAAAGTGCTGGGATTACAGGCATGAGACACCACGCCCAGCCTACTTTATAATTTTTACTATAGCTAGCTGTGTTTGTATGTTCAAAATTATTTTGCTTTTCAGGTTTTCCTCAGGATGTCTTGTGTATTTTTATATGGTAGTTGACACTTACTATTAACCAATTTTGGTATTTTTCCAATATTTATGTGATAGAAAATTTAATTATTTTTATATTGTTTATTAAAAATTTCAGTCTTTAATATTTTTTATTTATCATTAGCCCAAAGAGCCCTTAAATCATTAATGTAATACTTGTTAAATTAGGCAAGAACTAAATATTAGGTTGTGCCTATAACATCAGTCCCAAGTATCCAGATTAGATAAACTATTTAGTGCCTCTCAGGCCCTAATATACTGAACTCCCAAATGCCAGTATGCTGAGAACAGCAACGGAGAAAGTTTTACAGAAG
>NW_012103020.1:1456561-1458890 GCF_000951045.1 Mandrillus leucophaeus | reverse complement strand
TTTTTTTTTTTTTTTTTTTTTTTTTTGAGACAGAGTCTCGCTCTATCCCCAGGCTGGAGTGTAGTCGCACTAAGGGAGACCACCCCTCATATTGTCTTATGCCCAATTTCTGCCTCCAAAGAAGGAAAAAGTAAAAACTCAAAGGCAGAAATGAAATCCACAAGCAGACAGCCCGGCCCCACACCCTGGGCCTGGTAGTTAAAGATGGACCCCTGACATAATTGGTTATGTTATCTATAGATTACAGACATTGTATAGAAAAGCACTGTGAAAATCCCTATCCTGTTTTGTTCCGATCTAATTACTGGTGCATGCAGCCCCCAGTCACATACCCTCTGCTTGCTCAATCGATCACAACCCTCTCGCGCTCACCCCCTTAGAGTTGTGAGCCCTTAAAAGGGCAGGAATTGCTCACTCGGGGAGCTCGGCTCTTGAGACAGGAGTCTTGCCAATGCCCCCGGCCGAATAAACCCCTTCCTTCTTTAACTCGGTGTCTGAGGAGTTTTGTCTGCTTCTCGTCCTGCTACAGCATAATCTCTGCTCACTGCAACCTCTGCCTCCCAGGTTCAAGCGATTCTCGTGCCTCAGCCTCCCGAGTAGCTGGGACTACAGGCATGCGCCACCACGCCCAGCTAATTTTTGTATTTAGTAGAGACAGGTTTCACCATGTTGGCCAGGATGGTCTCCATCTCTTGACCTCGTGCTCCGCCTGCCTCGGCCTCCCAAAGTGCTGGGGTTAGAGGCATGAGCCACCACGCCCAGCCAGCACTGAGCTTTTTGAGTGTAGAGTTTTCAGACGACACAGAAGGTTTTGGTCTAAATGGTCTAGATACCTTGAAATGAGATTAAGAAGTAGTATCACGGACTGTGATATAAGTGACTGACTTTGTGGAATTCTCTTCCCACCGCAACATCTTTACAGGGATCCTGTTTTCTAGAATCAGATTTTTGGGATGAAATTAATGGAGTGAAAGGATGAAAAAGTAAGACAAAAAAACAAGATTTTTTTATATATTCCAGGTATTCTACCGTTTTTATTTTTGTAGGATAAACATTGCAAAGATGTGATTAGAGGAAAAAAAGAAAAGACAGATTGCAATAAACATACATATGTTTACCAGGGCTTAAGGCCATTTGGTCTACCAGGTAACAAACATTTTTTTTTAAGCTTTAGAATTTACAAAGTTAACATCAGTCTGAAACAAACATTTTATTTCTTTTAAGCTTTAGAAATTACAAAGTTAACATCAGTCTGAAATGATAGCATTATAAGGGTAGCATATGAAAAATCTCCTTGATAAAATTGTGTTTATTTTTTATAGAGATGTTGAGATCTCACTAAGTTACCCATGGTGGTCTCAAACTTGTGAGCTCAAGCCATTCTCCCTTCTCAGCCTCCCAAAGTGCTGGGATTACAGACATAAGCCACTATGCCAGGTCTGAAAAATCTTCTTAACCAGCTATAAAGAGGTAAAACATCTCTTTAAAAACATCTTAAAAGACAACAAATGAGCTTGAAATGCTATAAGAGAATATAGCCTCACTTAATAAATATAACTCAAAGCCGCCAAGGATTAACCCAAGAAAGCAAATTTCAAGTAACTGATATACCTACTACCACTGTGACCCTCACTTTGATTATCACTTCTACCCCCATACTGGGCCATAAAAGGGTTCTCCTTCTGTATAACATTCTTGCTTTACTCCCTAGTCTAATCTCATGAGTTGTGAGGCTCCCTACCAATTCCTTCGGTTCTCACACGCTTTCATTTCAGCCTCTTTCTCTGACCACCAGGCCCTGGTTCTGCCCCAGCAGCCATACTTCTGCCATGTGACATTGCTCTCTTTGGCTATAGCTGAATGATTGAATCAGCAAGGTGTACCTCATCTAAGCTGGGTCTATCATACCTCTTCTTTCCAGAATTTAGAACTGGGACTAACAGGCCATCTACAATCTCTTAATGTGTCTGGAATTTTGTATGCTGGTAGTCGTGAGAGAATCACAGTCTGCCATATGGAAACTGAGAAGCAGGAAAAGCCTTTCTGCTGTGGCTTTGCCCCAAGGAGACTCAGACATTAGAGAGCAGAGAGAGGTGTGTAGGTTCCTGGCAGCTTTCTGGATCCAGATCATTCTAATGGCTGGGGGAGTTCACCTCTTATAAGGCCTGAAACTTAATACAATTTGAGGGAGGCCCTCTTTTTTAAATAAATAGAAAATTATGAATACAAAATTAGGTACAAATAGAATATTTAGAATGGGAAATAAATCACCAAAAATAACAGTTTTTTGTGTTTTTGTGTGTTTTTTTTTTTTTTTTTTTTTGAGATA
>NW_012103020.1:1453144-1454899 GCF_000951045.1 Mandrillus leucophaeus | reverse complement strand
AAAGAGAGAGAGAGAGAGAGAGAGGGAGGGAGGGAGGAAGGGAAAGAAAGAGAGAAAGAGAAAGCAGGGAAGGAGGGAGGAAAGGAAGGAAGGAGAAGGAAGGAAGGAAGGAAGGAGAAAGAAGGAAGGAAGGAGAGAGAGAGACAGAAAGAAAGAAAAAGAAAGAGAAAGAAAGAAAGAAAGAAAGAAAGAAAGAAAGAAAGAAAGAAAGAAAGAAAGAAAGAAAGAAAGACAGACAGACAGACCTGAGACTCAGTAATTTATAAGAAAAAGGGACTTAATTGGCTCACAGTTCTGCAGGCTTTATAGGAAGCATAATGCAGGCATCTGCTTCTGGGAAGATCTCAGGAAGCTTACAATCATGGCAGAAGGCAAACGGGGAGATGGCATCTCATATAGTGGGAGCAGGATCAAGAGAGAGGGAGAGTTGGGGGGAGGCGTGCAGTGCCACACACTTTTAAATGACCAGATCTTGTGTGAACTCAGAGTGAGATCTCATGTATCACCAAGAGGATGGCCCATGCCATTCATGCGGGATCCACCCCCATGATCCAGCTCCTACCAGTCCCCACCTCCACCACTGGGGATTACAATTCAACATGAAATTTGGGTGGGGACAACCATTCAAACTATATCATGTACATACCCACAAAAAATGCAAATTCAAGCTTTATCAACTTTTTGAATAAATGTTTCACATCTCATTTGTATATAAATTTCTCTTCTGAATCTTCAAAAATATGTATCTTAGAATCCTCAAATTGTTATTGCACCATTGATGCAAGGCTTGAACAGTTTTACAATGGACAGACCATCTTGTATGTGTAACCCCAAAGAAAAATCCAAGTTGACATGTATGTTTAAATGCTCCACCTAAGGATTAGAAATTGTTCATCTAAAACATCAGAAAAGAAAATATGTGGCTGGACGTGGTGGCTCAAGCCTGTAATCCCAACACTTTGGGAAGCCGAGGTGGGCAGATCAAGAGGTCAGGAGATTGAGACCATCCTGGCTAACACGGTGAAACCCCATCTGTACTAAAAAATCCCAAAATTAGCTGGGCGTGGTGGTGGGCGCCTGTACTCCCGCTACTCGGGAGGCTGACGCAGGAGAATGGTGTGAATCGGGGAGGTGGAGCTTGCAGTGAGCCGAGATCGTGCCACTGCACTCCAGGCTGGGCAACAGAGCAAGACTCCATCTCAAAAAAAAAAAAAAAGAAAAGAAAAGAAAATATGTAGTTGTTTGTTGCAAAATTACTCCCAACCTCAAGTGTTGTAGAGGCAGTTTTCCTAACCTCCAACCCTCTGCCAAAAGAAAAAAGAGCCAGGGGTGGCTAGTACAAATTCTAGGAATGAGTGACTAAACAGACATCTTAACCAACTGTAGTTAAATGTCTTACTTTTACAATTTTACAGCAACACTTGACCATGTGAGCATGTTGCTAGGGCCAGTCCTAGGTCATCTAATGTAGTTAGTTTAAGTAAGAGGCCCTGGCTGGGCACAGTGGCTCACACCTGTAATCCCAGCACTTTGGGAGGGTCACCTCAGGTGAGTGGACCACCTGAGCACAGGAGCTTGAGACCTGCCTGGCCAACATGGTGAAACTCCATCTCTACTAAAAATACAAAATTAGCTGGGCATGATGGCGGGCACCTGTAACCCAGCTACTCGGGAGGCTGAGACAGGAGAATCGCTTGAACCTGGGAGATGGAGGTTGCAGTGAGCCAAGATCACGCCGCTGCACTCCAGCCTGGG
>NW_012103020.1:1448871-1450119 GCF_000951045.1 Mandrillus leucophaeus | reverse complement strand
TGGTGCCATGGTTCACTTCAGCCTCAACTTCCTGGGCTCAAGTGATCCTCCCACCTCAGCCTCCCAAGAAGCTAGGACTACAAGCACGCACCACCACACCCAGCTAAGTTTCATATTTTTTGCAGAGACAGGGTTTTGCCATATTGCCCAGAGTGGTCTTGAACTCATGAACTCAAGCAGTCCTCCTGCCTTTGCCTTCCAAAGTGCTGAGATTACGGGCATGAGCCACTGTATCCAGCCCATCATTTCTCTTTCTTTTTGTTTTTTTTTGAGATGGGGTCTTACTGTGTTGCCCAGACTGGAGTGCAGTGGTGTGATCTCAGCTCACTGCAACCTCTGCCTTCTGCGTTCAAGAGATTCTCCTGCCTCAGCCTCCCAAGAAGCTGGGACTACAGGTGCATACCTGTAATCTCACCACTGCACTGAAGCCTGGGCAACAGAGCGAGATCCTATCTCTAAATACATATATAAATAAAAAATTTATATATAATAAAATATATTCAAAACAATGAATAAATTTAGTAAATAAATTTTAAAATTACAAAAAGGTACCTTTCACATCCATCCAAATCAGGAGTCTTTAGTTCTTATTTGTTTTCTTGAAATGTCCCCAACTATCTTTTCAATTTGCAGTTAAAATGCACATTCAGGCTGGGCACAGTGGCTCACCCCTGTAATCTCAGCACTTTGGGATGCCAACGTGGGAGGACTGTTTGAGGTCAGGAGTTCGAGACCAGCCTGACCAACATGGAGAAACCCCGTCTCTACTAAAAATACAAAATTAGCCAGGTGTGGTGGCACTTGCCTGTAATCCCAGCTACTCAGGAGACTGAGTCGGGAGAATCTCTTGAACCCGGGAGGCAGAGGTTGCAGTGAGCTGAGATTGTGCCATTGCACTCCAGCCTGGGCAACAAGAGCGAAACTCCGTCTCAAAACAAATAACTAAATAAATTAAATTAAATTAATTCTCTCCTAATGATGACTTGAGCCCTGCCACTCAATGTGAGAATCACCAGAACCTATCAGATCTTATTTGGAATTGTCATTCTCTATTGTAATTTTGTTCCTGTTTATTTTAAATTTTATTTTTGTTTCACTGCAAAGGAAAGATAATGCTCAGTTTTAAACTTTAAAAATGCACTAGTTGCTTTGTTACAATAAAACTAAATGTGTACTGTATTAAGCTGTTTTGCATCGCTATAAAGAAATACCTGAGACCAGGTGCAGTGGCTCACACCTGTAATCCCA
>NW_012103020.1:1438149-1443541 GCF_000951045.1 Mandrillus leucophaeus | reverse complement strand
AAAAAAAAAAAAAAAGAAAAAATGTAAGAGACCCTGATGCTTATGGTTTTGTTTTTGTTTTTGTTTTTGTTTTGAGACGTAGTCTCACTCTGTCACCAGGCTGGAATGCAGTGGCATGATCTCCGCTCACTGCAACCTCCACCTTCCAGGTTCAAGCGATTCTCCTGCCTCAGACTCCTGAGTAGGTGGGACTACAGGCATACGCCACCATGCCCAGCTAATTTTTTTTGTATTTTTAGTAGAGACAGGGTTTCACAGGTTGGCCAGGACGGTCTCGATCTCTTGAACTCGTGCTCCTCCTATCTTGGCCTCCCAAAGTGCTGGGATTGCAGGCGTGAGCCACTGTGTCCGGCCTACTCTCCCTTTTTAGCATAGGCTACATCAAGTTGGTTTCCATTTTTTGCAAACTAAAGTGTCTCAAACAAGGCTCTCTTATATTTTTCATAGATTACTGCATTAGCCCTGTAACTGATAGGCTTAATTCTGTGTCCAATTCCAATTAGCTTTATACATCCTTTCCAGATTAATCTTCCTAAAGCATAGCAGTGATGATGTTATACTCAGAATCTCTGAGTACAGACTCCTCATCCTGTCATTGAAGGCCTCTGTACGACAGCCCCATGTCTATCTTTCCAGGCTTACTTCCCACCACTTTTCTTGGTGGAGTCTGGACACCAGTCACAAATGGCTACTCACAGATCATGCCTGAACTTTCCCACCCATATGCCTTTGCTCAGGATACTCCTTCTACACAAAAGTCCCTCTCTTGTTCTGTCAGAGCTGCATATTCTTCAGGGTTCATTTCAAATATTATCTCCACCATGAAGCTTTTATACATCCAAATGTATCTCCACCAGGAAGCTTTTCCTGATTTTCCAACACACCTTCCACCCTCCAAACTAAGTTTGATTTTTGCCCTCCTTTGATTCACCATAGCTTTTGGTTCTTACTTCACCCATGACACTGTAGTTTCTTTTTTTAAAGAGGGTCTCCTTCAAATTGTATTAGGTTTCAAGCCTTTTAAAAGTTGCATAACCGGCCAGGCACGGTGGCTCACGCCTGTAATCCCAGCACTTTGGGAGGCCAAGGCAGGCAAATCACAAGGTCAGGAGATGGAGACCATCCTAGCTAACACGGTGAAACCCCATCTCTACTAAAATACAAAAAAATTAGCCCAGCGTTGTGGCAGGCACCTGTAGTCCCAGCTACTCGGTAGGCTGAGGCAGGAGAATGGCGTGAACCCAGGAGGCAGAGCTTGCAGTGAGTGAGATCGCACCACTGCACCCCAGCTGAGCAACAGAGTGAGACTCCGTCTCAAAAAAAAAAAAAAAAAGAAAGTTGCATAACCTTGGCCAAGTTACTTAATCACATATTTTTTCTTTATCTCCATTTATGCTTACAAAAAGGAATAATAATAAGGCCAAACTAATAAGCTTGTAAAGATTAAATTAATCTGTAAAATAATATTCTTACCTTCTAGGTTTTTAATGAAAACTAAATAAGTTAATATTTATTTAATTTAATTTATTTATGTATTTATTTGAGATGGATTTTCATTCTTGTTGCCCAGGCTGGAGTGCCTCAGCCTCCCGAGTAGCTGGGATTACAGGTGCCCATCACCACGACCAGCTAATTTTTTTATATTTTCACCATGTTGGCCAGGCTGGTCTCCAACTCCTGATCTTAGGTGATCCACCCACCTCAGCCTCCCAAAGTGCTGGGATTACAGGCGTGAGCCACTGTGTCTGGCCAAGTTAATATTTAAGAAGCACTAGAATAGTGTCCTGGCTTATATCGGTGCTCTATATTAGCTATTATTACTTGTCCTATATCCTCATCTGTAAAATGGGGATAATAATAGTTCCTTTTTCATATACTTGTAAAGGATTGACTGAGAAGCACTTAGATCAGTTCCTATCACAAAGTAAATGCTCTGTAAGGGTTGGTTATTATCATTAGGAAGGCCTCTATTGTGTCCTCTCTATCGCAACTTTCCTGGGGACAGCAGCATTACTTTTTACAACTTTGTGTCCACCAGTGACTCAGATAATGTCTGGTACATAGGAGGAACTCAAAAATTTGTTGTAGGCCACATGGATAGCCTGACTCTGGGCTGGTGGTGACAGTGGAGGCTGGAAGAGCTGCAGGTCCCTAGGGACACGAAACAGGCATGCAGGAGATTAGAAGCCAGTAGGCACCAGCATGGCTGCCACCTAGTGAACACCTGTGCCCTGGCATCCTGGGGCTCAGAGGACCAGGAGCTTCCCCTTCCATCCTGCCCTTTACACTGAGGCCAGAGAGTGGCAAGGGGAGGACAAGTGCAGGGGTTCCTCGGAAAGGTGGAAAGAACTTGGCCCAGCCTTGTCCAAGATGTTTCTCAGGGGAATCTGGGCATTTTAACTATACTGAGACTCATTAGAAGATGCAAGCTGGAAAAAGGAAGAATCCAATTTGTGTTTTGAACTCTCGGTGGTACAGCAAATGTAAATCTCTTACAGATGGATCTGGGCACCCACTTGTCCAAATAGCTGTCCACTGTTCCCTGCTAGAGGTTTGTGTGTCCTCTCATTCAGGTAATCCCACCATCTTCTGCGAGAAAGCCAGGAGAATCCACCTCACTTCAAAAGAGCCTCCAAATTATTGCTACTCACTACAGCCTCCTTTCAAATGTATCTTGCTTGAGAGAGGATCAACTGCATTATTTAAAAGTTAAAAAAATTTTGTAGCCGGGTGTGGTCATTCATACTTGTAGTCCCAGCTACTCAGGAGGCTGAGGTGGGAGGATAGCTTGAGCCCTGAAATTCGAGGCTGCAGTGAGCAATGATCACGCCACTGCACTCAAGCCTGGTAACAGAGCAAGACCCTGTCTAAAAAAGAAAAAAAAAAAAATTAGTAGCCAACCTATGAGGCTTGGGAACCTGTGGCTTATAGAATTATATCCAAATGCAGTCCCACTATTATGCTTTTCTATTGTTTTGTGGATGTCTCCAGGGCTGCTTACTTATGCTTTTGTTTTTGTTTTTGTTTTTGTTTTTGTTTTTGAGACAGTGTCTCACTCTGTCACCCAGGCTGGAGTGCAGTGGCACAATCTGGGCTCTCTGCAACCTCCCCATCCCAGGTTCCAGCAATTCTCCTGCCTCAGCCTCCCGAGTAGCTGGGATTACAGATGCATGCCACAATGCCCGGCTAATTTTTGTATTTTTAGTAGGGACAGTGTTTCACCATGTTCACCAGGCTGGTCTCAAACTCCTGATCTCAAGTGATTCACATGCCTTGGCCCCCCAAAGTGCTAGGATTACAGGGTGAGCCACCGCTCACCCAGCCCATACTCTTTTAAATTAAAAGACTTCTTTTTGGCCGGGCGCGGTGGCTCACACCTGTAATCCCAGCACTTTTGGGGGCTGAGGCGGGCAAATTACGAGGTCAGGAGATGGAGAACATCCTGGCTAACACGGTGAAACCCCGTATCTACTAAAAATACAAAAAATTAGCTGGGCGTGGTGGCGGGCGCCTGTAGTCCTAGCTACTCAGAAGGCTGAGGTAGGAGAATGACGTGAACCCAGGAGGTGGAGCATGCAGCGAGCCAAGATTGCACCACTGCACTCCAGCCTGGGCAATAGAGCAAGACTCTGTCTCAAAAAAAAAAGACTTCTTTTTATATTAAAAAAAAAAATTATTGTAAAATCACCTTTCTCCACCCAAATATTGAATTGCGTTGATTTTAACTTTTACAAGTTCATAGAGAAATAAAATGTATATTCATGAATACCTGAGTGACTTTTCTATCAATTTTTTTTTGGACACAGAATCTCCTTCTCTTCCCCAGGCTGGAGTATAGTGGTCCAATCATGGCTAACTGCAGCCTTGACCTCCCGGCCCCAAGTGATCCTCCCACTTCAGCCTCCTGAGTAGCTGGGACTATGGGTGAATGCTGTCACACCTGGCTGATTTTTGTAGTTTTTGTAGAAACAAGGTCTCACTATGTTGCCCAGGCTGGTCTCAGACTCCTGGGCTCAAGCAATCATCTTACCTCAGCATCCCAAAGTGCTGAGATTTTAGGCATGAGCCACCATGACAGGCCCCTTGTATCCTAATGTAAACCAAAAAGTGTCTGAGACAGATCTTAATTGATTTAGAGGTTTATTTTGCCAAGGTGGAGGATGTTCCTGGGAAGAAGAAACACAAGTTCAGTAGTATTTGTGGCCTGTGCTTTTTCCAAAGAGGGTTGTGAGAACTTCAGTATTTAATACAGAAAAAGTGAGCAGGAGGGGAAGAAGGGAAAAAAAGTGGCAAGGGCAGACAATGAGGTGACTCTTCATATTCTTGTAAGGCTTTGAATAGCGCTCACTGAATTCATGTTTTACATGTGAAAGGAAGGAGTAGAGGAACAGTCAATTATGCATTTGTCTCTCCTCAGTAAATATACATTTTACATAACATAAAGTAAACAGAGTAGAGGAAGAAGCCAAATACGCATTTGTCTCAGGGTAGGCAGTCTTGTCTTTGTCCTGTACCTGTGAAGATAAGCTGTTAATTTACATTGTCAGGGTGAGACTCAACAGAGCTCTGTTTTAGGGTTAGCTTGTAGGGGGATATGTATTCTGAAAGATTTGGGGGCCCACAAGGAATTTCCTTGTAAGCAGTTGGTGAGGGAGTCCACCTGGGGACATATGTGACCTTCTATCTGTGGTGGGAACCAAAAGGAAGGCAAGATTTTTGTTGTTGTTGTTGTTGTATTTGCTGTTGTTGTTTTGCATAACTAAGTTCTCAAGCTTAACATTCCTTTTGGCATAGTGAATTTGGGAGAACCAAGATTTTATTTCCCTTTCATACTATCTAAAATTTAAGGCTGTCAAACAAAAATACAAATTTTTTCCTCTCTTATCTGAAGATTTTTTTAAAAAAAAAATAAAGTTAGTCTTTTTTCTCATTATAAAAGTAACACATGGCGATATGGTCTGGCTGTGTCCTCACCCAAACCTCATCCTGAATTCCCACGTGTTGTGAGAGAGACCCAGTGGGAGGTAACTGAATCATGGGGGCAAGTCTTTCCCATGCTGTTCTCATGATAGTGAATAAGTTTCACGAGATCTGATGGTTTTAAAAAGAGGAATTCCCCTACACAAACTCTCTCTCTTTGCCTGCTGCCATCCATGTAAGATGTGACTTGCTCTTCCTTGCCTTCCACCATGATTGTGAGGCTTCCCCAGCAACGTGGAACTGTAAGTCCAATTAAACCTCTTTCTTTTGTAAATTGCCCAGTCTCAGGTATGTCTTTATCAGCAACATGAAAAAGAACTAATACACATGTCCATTTTGAAAAAGTTTTTAAATGCAAAAGAATGAACTATGTCTTTTTTTTTTTTTTTTTTTGAGACAGAGTTTCGCTCTT
>NW_012103020.1:1435665-1436791 GCF_000951045.1 Mandrillus leucophaeus | reverse complement strand
AGCCAAGGTGGGCAGATCACGAGGTTAGGAGTTTGAGACTAGCCTGGTCAATATGGTGAAACCCCGTCTCTACTAAAAATACAAAAAAAAAAAAAATTAGCTGGGCATGGTGGCAGGCACCTGTAATCCCAGCTACTCAGGAGGCTGAGGCAGGAGAATTGTTTGAACCTGGGAGGCAGAGATTGCAGTGAGCCGAGATCATGCCATTGAACTCCAACTTGGGTGACAAGGCGAGACTCCGTCTCAAAATAAATAAATAAATAAATAAATAAATAAATAAATAAATAGGCTCTATCTGGGCAGCAGGCAAGGAGAACCTGTTGAGCAGTTATACTTTTAGGGGGAAAAAAGAAAAAAGGAGGAAGAATTTTTCACTTTACCCATTGAATTATCAGGATTCTCACGGGCATGTGACAAAAATTAGCTTGAGCCAGCTTAGTCAAAGATGTAAATTTGTTGACTCACATAACCTGACAAAGATTATTTACTTGACCAGTCCTCAAACTCCTGGACCTTCTCCTAGGCTTATCTGTGTACTTCCTTATGAAATCCAGTTTTAGCTGGAACTGTGCTAAGTCTGTTTAGCAAGAACCCCCCACCCTGGGTATCTGATACTTCTATATCATATTGGGTTTCTCATCTTTCAGCATCCTACAGGGGATGTCTGATCACCCTGGTCTGTCTTCAGCAAGAATCCTGTTAGGTC
This sequence comes from Mandrillus leucophaeus, assembly GCF_000951045.1. Lineage (NCBI taxonomy): Eukaryota > Metazoa > Chordata > Mammalia > Primates > Cercopithecidae > Mandrillus > Mandrillus leucophaeus. Next base: position 1,436,085 of record NW_012103020.1, on the reverse strand, counting down.
AGTTTAGTCAAAATCCCCCTTGCCCTTGATGTTTCCTCTTAGTAATTTTCAACCCACCGACCCCCACCCTTCTCCTTGGCTATAAATTTCTACTTGCCCATGCTGTTCTGGGAGTTGAATTCAATCTCTGTACCCTACTGAAAAATCGCATTGCAGTAGTCCCTACACCTAGGGTGATGGTCTGAATAAAGTCTGCCTGACCATCTTCAACAAGTATCACTGAATTTTTTTACTTTAAAGAACCAAACGGGCCAGGCACGGTGGCTCATGCCTGTAATCCCAACACTGGGAGGCCAAGGCGGGCAGATCACGAGGTCAGGAGATCGAGACCATCCTGGCTAACATGGTGAAACCCCATGTCTACTAACAATACAAAAAATTAGCCAGGCGTGGTGGCACCTGCCTGTAGTCCCAGCTACT
>NW_012103020.1:1414772-1426145 GCF_000951045.1 Mandrillus leucophaeus | reverse complement strand
CAATAGTGTGATCTTGGCTCACTGCATCCTCCACTTCCCAGGTTCAAGTGATTCTCCTGCCTCAGCCTCCCAAGTAGCTGGGATTACAGGGGTGCACCACCACACCCAGCTAATTTTGTATTTTTAGTAGAGATGGGGTTTCTCCATGTTGGTCAGGCTGGTCTTGAACTCCCAACCTCAGGTAATCCATCTGCCTCGGCCTCCCAAAGTGCTGGGATTACAGGTGTGAGCCACTGCACCCGGTCAAACTATGTCTTTTAAAATCATAAAGTAGACCAGCTTGGGCAACATGGAGAGACCCGTTTCTAATAAAAAAGAAATAAACAATGAAAAATAAAATTATAAAGAAAATTAATCCCTAGCCTCTCTAATGCAGAGCTTACTCACCATAGTATCCCAGTGTGAATAGTGTATATTGAAAATTAGTGATGAAGGTAATAGAAGTGTGATTGTACCTTTGAAATCACCTTTGCAAAAATTATAACGGTGAAAAAGTGATGACAGTGAAAGAGATCTGACCTAACCAACTCCGTCTTGCCTTTAACAACTCCAGACTGTCCTTGTTCATTCCTGAGCATAGACTGAGCTAACTACAGGAGGAATTTACTTTATAGTTTAACTTTGAAACAAAGATGATAATAACCCTTTCCCGTTCCAAACCCCCGTCTTGTCTGGGGACCAGAACACCTTTGTAAGACTAACAAGATTAGAAATTATGGTTTAGGAGTCATGCAGCCAGAAGCTACAAGATTCCTAACCTCCCCAGTTGCTTCTACGGATTGCCTAACTGTTGAAAGAACTAAGATTTGTGTTTGAGATATCTTTCAAACTCTGCATCATCTAATGCACCAGCTGGTGCCACCCAGACCAGTAATCTGACTCAACCAGTTCTGTGATCCCACCCAGGAATGGAAGACAGCAAGAACGCACTTTGACCGCCTATGATTTCATACCCAACCCACCCAATCAGCACTTCCCACTCCCTAACCCCCTACCCACCAACTTATTCTTTAAAAACCCAGTCTCCAAAGTTTTCAGGAGACTGATCGGAGTAATAAAACTCTGGTTTCCTGTTTAGTGGGTGCTGCGTACGTGAAACTCTTTCTCTATTAAAATTTCCCTGTCTTAATAAATTGGCTCAGCCAGGAGCAGTGGCTCACACCTGTAATCCCAGCATTTTGGGAAGCCAAGGTGGGCAGATCACGAGGTTAGGAGTTTGAGACTAGCCTGGTCAATATGGTGAAACCCCGTCTCTACTAAAAATACAAAAAAAAAAAAAATTAGCTGGGCATGGTGGCAGGCACCTGTAATCCCAGCTACTCAGGAGGCTGAGGCAGGAGAATTGTTTGAACCTGGGAGGCAGAGATTGCAGTGAGCCGAGATCATGCCATTGAACTCCAACTTGGGTGACAAGGCGAGACTCCGTCTCAAAATAAATAAATAAATAAATAAATAAATAAATAAATAAATAGGCTCTATCTGGGCAGCAGGCAAGGAGAACCTGTTGAGCAGTTATACTTTTAGGGGGAAAAAAGAAAAAAGGAGGAAGAATTTTTCACTTTACCCATTGAATTATCAGGATTCTCACGGGCATGTGACAAAAATTAGCTTGAGCCAGCTTAGTCAAAGATGTAAATTTGTTGACTCACATAACCTGACAAAGATTATTTACTTGACCAGTCCTCAAACTCCTGGACCTTCTCCTAGGCTTATCTGTGTACTTCCTTATGAAATCCAGTTTTAGCTGGAACTGTGCTAAGTCTGTTTAGCAAGAACCCCCCACCCTGGGTATCTGATACTTCTATATCATATTGGGTTTCTCATCTTTCAGCATCCTACAGGGGATGTCTGATCACCCTGGTCTGTCTTCAGCAAGAATCCTGTTAGGTCAGTTTAGTCAAAATCCCCCTTGCCCTTGATGTTTCCTCTTAGTAATTTTCAACCCACCGACCCCCACCCTTCTCCTTGGCTATAAATTTCTACTTGCCCATGCTGTTCTGGGAGTTGAATTCAATCTCTGTACCCTACTGAAAAATCGCATTGCAGTAGTCCCTACACCTAGGGTGATGGTCTGAATAAAGTCTGCCTGACCATCTTCAACAAGTATCACTGAATTTTTTTACTTTAAAGAACCAAACGGGCCAGGCACGGTGGCTCATGCCTGTAATCCCAACACTGGGAGGCCAAGGCGGGCAGATCACGAGGTCAGGAGATCGAGACCATCCTGGCTAACATGGTGAAACCCCATGTCTACTAACAATACAAAAAATTAGCCAGGCGTGGTGGCACCTGCCTGTAGTCCCAGCTACTCGGGAGGCTGAGGCATGAGAATCGCTTGAACTCAGGAGGTAGAGGTTGCAGTGAGCCGAGATTGCGCCACTGCACTCCAGCCTAGGCAACAAACCGAGACTCCATCTCAAAAAAAAAAAAAAAAGAAAAAAGAACCAAACTTGCAGTAAGCTGTTATTATGTCACTGTAATCCAGCCTGAGTGACAGTGTTGAGACCTAGTCTCTAAAAAGAAAAAAAAAATAAACCAAACCATGGGACAGGCAAGGACAACTGTAAGAATTGTCCCTCCCCATTGTTCTCTGTTTCTCTTGGTAGCTTTGGTTTCTTCTCTCAACCTAGCTTGCTACATAAGAGATATTAAGCCTTGGCTGGTCCAAAGGTAGTGAGTTATTAATATCTCAACTGATTGTTCAGAGGCAGTTATAGATCTAACTTCTTGTTCTACTCTCTCCCTCCTTCTCACTACTACACTTGACTAGTATTGAAGTTTAAAAAGAGATGTTACAGTTCTCAGACCCACATCCTCACAGTGTCCATGGACCTTGTGGATAGAGTGAGAGTGGATCAATCCTCACCAAAAACAGGAGTGCTATTTCTAGAAGAAAATAAAAATGTTGAGAGGGAAAAAAAAAGTTCAATAAAGTTTATTACTTGGCTGCATGCCCCCCTCTGCCATCACCCACACTCATAGACATACGTTTTATCCCATACATACAGTTTCAAAACTTCCTTGTCTAGCCACTATGTGGCCACCCATATTCTTGTCCCAGCTCCAGAATCTTTATGTCATGTCAATTCATGGTCAGGATGGATGAATTTCCTTACTTCCTTACAACCTACAAATAAACAGTAAATCTGAATATTCTCAATGCACCAACATATACAATGGTGAAGAAAAAATAAGCATTACTTCAAAAGAAATGTCCAAAAGGGGAAAATGGAAAGCTACACTGAGAGCATAGACCACTTCTTTCTAGAGAGGGATAGCATGTATTTTGTAGACTCACTTAGACCATTCAGCCTTGGAGAGAGTTTTGTAGAGGGTATGATTAAGGTTCTAAATGTCTACAAATATCCTAGTTCAATGGGAAGAATCACAAATTTATTATTAAGTTACAGCTGCCGCAGTTTCCGTGTGGTGACTTTTTGAGCCCCAAATTTTTCAGAGGCTGCTTGGACATTACTGAAACCAGTGGCATTTAAATTAAATGGAGATTAGAAAAGCAAAGGAAAAAAGTGAAGGAAAGAAAGAAGAAATGAAGAAAAGACAGACCCCAAAATGGAAACAATGACTTGTTATCTTTTACAATGGGCATCTTAACTTGACTTTTTTAACAACACATTATTTTATTATATGCAAGATTTTAGGCAGATTTAAGTGCAGGGCAAAGAAACTTCTATTTTATTTATTTATTTATTTATTGGCTTTGTTAAAATGGAGTCTCAATCTGTTGCCCAGGCTGCTCTGGAACTCCTAGGCTCAAACAATCCTCCCACCTCAGCCTGGCAAAGTGCTGGGATTACAAGCATGAGCTACTGCACCCGGCCTAAAGAAACTTCTAAAAGAAAAATAGAAAATCCTTCTTTTTATCAAGGAAATTCCTTCGTGTTCTTTCTTTGTTTTTATGAAGTAACAAATATAGAAAATTGTTGGTCAGTATGAATATTGACCAAAAAAAAGCGAATCCTTGAAATGGCCATTATCAGAAGAGCATCTTGAAAAAAAGGAGACATGTTAAGGTGGCAGCAAAGGCAAGCAGATGTACAGTACAGTCAATTATATCTTTCTAGACTGACCCCTTTGGCTTTCAGATGTAAGTTCAGTGAGTTCGTTTCAAGCCAGAGCAACCAGCTGAAGGGGTGCTGGACCATAGTTAACCCAGAGATTCCTGCTGTTAGAGAAGTATCTGTCCAAACTAAAGGATTAAGGTGGAGGGAGGGGACTGGAAACAAGCATGCTGAGTAATTTCTTATTTAGAATTCTAGGGTCAATGGATTAATAAATCATAGTAACCTGCACAGAGCATCATGAGATGGCAAAACTTATTACATACAATGCAAAAATATTAAAATTTTATGAAAGTTAACTTTATACAACTCAGAAGATATGTTGTTTTTCAAGTAAAGTTGAATACTACATTATTCACATATAATTCATTCAATTTGGCCAGGCACGTTGGCTCACACCTGTAATCCTACCACTGTGAGAAGCTGAGGTGGGCAGATCACCTGAGGTCAGGGGTTCGAGACCAGCCTGGCCAACGTGGCAAAACCCCATCTCTACTAAAAACACAAATATTAGCTGGATGTGGTGGTGGGCACCTGTAGTCCCAGCTACTTGGGAGGCTGAGGCAGGAGAATGGCATGAACCCAGGAGGCGGAGCTTGTGGTGAGCCGAGATTATGCCACTGCACTCCAGCCTGGGTGATAGAGCGAGACTCTGTCTCAAAAAAAAAATAAGAAGAAGAAGAATTCATTCAATTCTAAGCATAAAATTGTAGTTAAAATTAAAAACAGAATTGGATTTATTAAAAAAAGTTTAACTGTATTATTGGTACCAAATTTTAAAACTCTGACTATTGTAGCCTCATTTGTATTTATTTATTTAAGAAGAGAAGAATGTAACCAAATGCAAGTTGGTTGCTCACCACTTGTAAGTTAATACATGAGAAGTAAGATGTAGTGAAAGGAAAGCAGCTTTATTATCCAAATGCTAGCAGATGAGAAATGGTCGGGCTAATGCCTCCAAATGACCATTTCAAGTGTTAGGCTGAGGGAAGGGATTAAAAAGGCAAGTCTTTATATGGGAAACATTCGAGAGTAACACAGGATCCAGGTCTGCATATCTTGTTCTAATGGCTATCCTGAGTTGTGGTCTACCTGGAGCATGGGCTAGTGCCATCTCCACGTGGCCAGGATGTAGATTACCCATCTTGAGGCAGTCTTTAAGTGGGAGCAAATTCTGCAGCTGGGCCTCCACGCTGGGTTCATTTTAAAAGTAGCCCCTGGAATTTCTTAACAAGCATACAGTTAGAGAAGCGTACAAAGTGCAAGGGAGTGTATGCTGGCAAAGGGAGAGACATGGAACGTCAAAGTACACTTAAAGTCTACACATATTTTATTTATTTATTTTTTGAGACAGAGTCTTGTTCTGTCGCCCAGGCTGGAATGCAGTGTTGTGATCTCCACTCAGTACAACCTCTCCCTCCCGGGTTCAAATGATTCCCTTATCTCGGCTTCCTGAGTGGCTGGGACAGTGACACCATGAGTGTGACACCATGAGTGTGACACCATGCCTGGCTAATTTTTGTATTTTTAGTAGAGACAGGGTTTCATGTTGGCCAGGCTGGTCTTGAACTCCTGACCTCAAATGATGCTCCTGCCTTGACCTCCCAAAATGCTGGGATTACAGGCATGAGCCACTGCGCCTGGCTTTTTTCTTTCGTCTTTTTTGATATAGAGTCTTGCTCTGTCACCCAGGCTGGAGTGCAGTGGCATGATCTCAGCTTACTGCAACCTCAGCCTCCTAGGCTCAAGCAATTCTCATGCCTCAGCCTCCGGAGTAGCTGGGATTACAGGCGTGCACCACCACACCTGGCTAATTTTTGTATTTTTAGCAGAGACAGGGTTTCATCATATTGGCCAGGCTGGTCTCCAAGTCCTGGCGTCAAGTGATTCACCCACCTTGGCCTCCCAAAGTGCTGGGATTGCAGGCATGAGCCACTGTGCCCAGCCTTCATGGCTATATTTTAAGACTAAGGTAAAAAATTTCCATAGTTTGCTTCAAGGTTACATCTTGAGACTAGAGAGACAGGAAAAAGCAATTTTAAATGCATTTTGAAGCTATGCTACTAGGTTACTAGAATAGAGAAACTGTAGCAGTTAAAAGAAAAATTGCAACATTATGTTGATCTTTATGGAGAAATGTGCATAATAGCATTGTCACTATAAAATATAATTTCAATATTTACTAAAGTAATGTAAATCACTTAAAATTTTTTTCCTATACTTCTGTTTTTAGGCTATAAAACAACTGCTATTCCTCAGACACCAGCCTCTCAGATTTTTACCCTTACTGCTTTTCAATATTGTCTTTGCAATTATTAAAGACAGTGTGCAAATGACTTCCCTGATCCCCAAATACATATATCAAAAGTAGTTTAATGATTTTGTTGAAAATGAAAATAAAATTACTTTCACATTGAAACTTTCCTTTCTTATTCTTATATCCAAAGGCGGGTGGTGGGGGAAGGAATCTGTAAACATTCGGAGTGAAAAGGATACTCAGTAATTTTAGCAACTTTTTTTTTTTTGGATTATTTAAATTTTTTTAATTTTAGTAACAATTATTTTAAAAGTTAACACAAAACTGGGCTTATTTAGATTAGATGACTGTGCATCTTAGACACATTGTTAAATTTGTCACTTAACTGATTGGTCGCATATTTTTCCATGACCAAAAAATTTGTTCTGGACCTGTGATGTCCACTAGCAACTTAGCCATATGTGGTTTTTGAGCACTTTTAATGTAGCATGTCCAAATTGAGATGTGCTATAAGAGTCAAATACTCCATATTTCAAAGAATTAGTACTAAAAAAAAAAAGGTAAAATAGCTTATTAATAACTATTCATTGATGACTTGATATCAGGTAATATTTTGAATTACTGAGTAAAGTAAAATTTATTTTAAAAATTAATTTCATCTCTTTCCTTCTACTTTTTAAAAAATGTAGGCCGGGTGCGGTGACTCACACCTGTAATCTCAGCACTTTGGGAAGCCAAGGTGGGCGGATCACGAGGTCAGGAGATCGAGACCAGCGTGGCCAACATAGTGAAACCCCCTCTCTACTAAAAATACAAAAAAATTAGCTGGGCATGGTGGCACACACCTGTAATAGCAGCTACTTGGGAGGCTGAGGCAGGAGAATCACTTGAACCCAGGAGGCGGAGGTTGCAGTGAGCCGAGATCATGCCATTGCACTCCAGCCTGGGTGACTATGCAAGACTCTATCTCAAAAAATAATAATAATAATTTTTAAAAATAATTAATTAAAAATGTGACTACTAAAACATTAAAAATTACCCACAGAGTTGGCACTCTGTTTCTGCTGTACAGTGCTGCTTTGAACAGGCTTTCTTACAGCAGGAAGAGCTTAGCCCTTGTTCAAATGTCCTGCAGTGGGGAACAGTGTGGGCAGTTCTCTCAGAAAAGGAAAATCTCAGATGTAAAAATCAAGAAATTCTTACAATGGGATATTGAAATATTTGCTTTGAACAGTATGACCCTAAAATTTGTTCCATCATGTTATGAAGTTTTATTTTATAGATTTAACCGGAAAAACTAAATTCCCTGACCCTCCTCCCAATAATTTACCTACAATATTTGAAAAGTGATTTTCCAATGTAGAAAAAAAGCATAAGCTATCATATTTTTCCTTCTAGAATAGAATTTTATAAAATTTATTGAAAGACTTTCATGTTAAAAAAATTAAAGTGGAAGGAAATGTCAGTAAGACCAAAATTATTTGCTTCCTCATAGTCCAGCCTTTTTGTCCGTTTATTTAGAAAATGAAACACAGGGCTAGGTGCAGTGGCTCATGCCTGTAATCCGAGGCAGGTGGATCACTTGAGATCAGGAGTTCCAGACCAGCCTGGCCAACATGGTGAAACCCTGTCTCTACTAAAAACACAAAAATTAGCCGGAGGTGGTAGTGCACGCCTGTAATCCCAGCTACTGAGGAGGCTGAGGCAGGAGAATCGCTTGAACCCGGGAGGCAGAGGTTGTATTGAGCGGAGATCGCACCATTGCATTCCAGCCTGGGCGACAGAGGAAGACTCTGTCTAAAAAAAAAAAGAAAGAAAGAAAAGGAACACCGAAAGGACCTTTTCTTTTTTTTGAGACGGAGTCTCGCTCTGTCGCCCAGGCTGGAGTGCAGTGGCCGGATCTCAGCTCACTGCAAGCTCCGCCTCTCGGGTTTGCGCCATTCTCCTGCCTCAGCCTCCCGAGTAGCTGGGACTACAGGCGCCCGCCAACACGCCCGGCTGGTTGTTTTGTTTTTTTTTTTTTTAGTAGAGACGGGGTTTCACCGTGTTAGCCAGGATGGTCTGGATCTCCTGACCTCGTGATCCGCCCGTCTCGGCCTCCCAAAGTGCTGGGATTACAGGCTTGAGCCACCGCGCCCGGCCAGGGCCTTTTCAATTACTTGTTTCCTTTGTTTACATTTGGCACGTATATTTAGTGCAGTCTACCTCTTTCAGTCCTCTCAAGTCGACATCTCCTTTGCAACATCATTCACAAATTCTACCTTATATACCAAATCCCAGTTGCTTTCTAGCATGGAAAGAGAAATCACACAAATATTAACTTCCTTCCTGACTTGGAGTTTTCCTTTACAAATTGCAATTGGGTTTAATTATAAATCCCCATCCACCAATCGTCCTTTCATCCTTCTGCTTCAGTTTTCTCCCTCTCCCTCCCCTTCATGCCATCTTCTCTCTCCCTCTTCCCTACCTCTGGTGAGCATGGTGTTTGAAGCTGTCTGACTTGGTGCCCTCTTCTGTTTAAATCTTTCAGCACACACCTAGGCAAGTTATTCTCAAGCAGCCTGAAAGAGCTTTAAACTGTTGGGAACAAACCTAGTAGAATTCAAAAGGACTTCACTTTTATTACCCTGACAACAGCATGTCTGAAAATTAGATTTGTCTCAGCCGGGCGTGGTGGCTCACGCCCGTAATCCTAGCACTTTGGGAGGCCAAGACAGGCAGATTACCTGAGCTCAGGAATTCAAGACCAGCCTGGACAACACAGTGAAACCCTGTCTCTACTAAAATACAAATAATTAGCTGGGCATGGCAGTGTGCACCTGTAGTCCCAGCTACACGGGAGGCTGAGGCAGGAGAATTGCTTGAATCCAGGAGGCGGAGGTTGCAGTGAGCTAAGATCGCGCCACTGCACTCCAGCCTGAATGACAGAATGAGACTCCATTTCAAAAAAAAAAAAAAAAGATTTGTCTCATTTTCCTTTCCCTTTCCAATACTTTTTAAATCCCTAATATTTCTGATTTAGTGACTGTCAATACTCTTTTATAGGTCAACAAAACCAAGTTTGCTTGCTTTCTCATGAGACAGCGTATACTACCTATCTTGTTACACCAACGTTGAAATTTTTTAAAGTTGTTCTGACAAGAGAGTGCTTGTTTAAATTTGTACCATGTCTTTTTGATGACAATCCCATTGCCTCCTCTCTTTATCTGCTGCAGTGGTGGAGGGGAACAGAGGAAAACATATTTCCTTCTAATCGGACTATAACTGGGTGGGAAGGGGTAAAAACGGTAGTTCAGAAGCATGTGGGGCAGAGAGACTCATAAAATAGAGAACGGAACTGCTGTCAAGGACACACTGTGAATGGCCACTTAGAGTTCCTTCCTCAGCGTGCCCTTGACTTCACTTCTGTCCTCCGTGACCCAAACTCAAATGGACAAAGCGGACTCCTAGAACTGACAATCTGCACTGTGAGAAGTGAAGGTAAATTAACCATCACTTCACAGGTTTCAGTTTGTAAAGTGTCCTTGACACTTGACCAAATTTAACTATGTTGTCAACAGTGGAACCAAGGTGTCTTGGTTATGTCTTATACCCAAAAAGTGGTAATTCTGATAGACAATGTCAACCTAAATAAACAGAGAGAGGCTCTCTAAAAGGAAATGATGTTTATTCAGGAATAGGACATTGCAGTGGGAATATGCATGCCATAGTAAACAATATGCACATTCATGGCAGTAAAGTGTATTAGGGTTCTCCAGAGGGGCAGAGCCGATAGGATATATGTATGTAAATCAGGAGTTTATTAGGGAGAATTGGCTCCCACAATTAAAAGGCAAAGTCCCACAGTAGGCCACAATAGGCCCTCTGTAAGCTGGGGAAAGAGAAAAGCTCGTAGTGTGGCTCAGTCCAAGTCTGAAAGCCTCAAAACCAGGGAAGCCAAGAGTGCAGCTCTCAGTCTGAGGCCAAAGGCCCAAGAGCCCCTGCAACGCCACTGGTGCAAGTCGCAGAGTCTAAAGGCAAAGAACCTGGAGTCTGATGTCCAAGGGCAGGAGGAAAGGAAGCAAGTATCTGGCATGCAAAAGGAGAACGAGAGAGAGAGAGAGAGAGAGAGAGAGAGAGAGAGAAAGCCCTGAGCAAGCAGAATATCCCTTCTCCCGCCTGCTTTGCTCTAGCCGCGCTGGCAGCGGATTGGATAGTGCCCACCCACATTGAGGGTGGGTGGGTGGGTGTGCACCACCCTCTCCCAGTCCACTGACTCACATGTCAATCTCCTTTGAAAACACCCTTACAGAAATAATGCTTCACCAGCCATCTAGGCATCTCTCAATCCAGTCAAGTTGACACCTAATATTAACCATCACATAAAGAAAGACAAAGGTTTTTAAAGAAAACATGAGAAGGATTACATAATTGTTTTGAGATAATTATCCTTGGCTACAAAGATCAATAACAAGGGTGACGTCAGTCCAAGGTTGGACAGGCAGTTGCTGAGCAGATGTCCTCACAGAACATCTGCATGATGGCCTTTGTGCAAGATTGTGGTTTTTGCAGAGTCTTTTGTAATAGTTTCTGTCATCCAGCATTTATTCATGAGAAAATAATGAATTTTTTAATGAATTCATGAATTCATAATTTACCTACAATGTTTGAAAAGTAATTTTCCAATGTAGAAAAAAAGCATAAACTATGATATTTTTCCTTCATGGCCTTTCCCAGCCCTATTTGTCAGGGTTTGGTTTTTGGGTTTTGTTTTTTTTTTTTTTGGTTGTTGTTGTTTTCTTTCTTTCTTTTTTTTAACAAAAGTGGCGCTGACTCCATTTTGATTCTGACAGTTTTCACAATAGGATTCTCATAAGTTTGCTTTCTTTTTTTTTTGAAACAGAGTCTCACCTTGTCACCCAGTAGCATGATCAGGGCTCACTGCAGCTTGGCTTCCACCTTCGGGGCTCAAGCAATGCTCCATCCTCAGCCTCCCAAGTAGCTGGGACTACAGGGGTGCACCACCATACTTGGCTAATTTTTTTTTTTTTTTTTTTT
>NW_012103020.1:1409427-1410512 GCF_000951045.1 Mandrillus leucophaeus | reverse complement strand
CAGACCAGCCTGGCCACCATGGTGAAACCCTGTCTCTACCAAAAATACAAAAATTAGCCGGGCGTGGTGGCACCTGCCTGTAATCCCAACTGCTCGGGAGCCTGAGGCAGGAGAATCGCTTAAACCCCGGGGGCGGAGGTTGCAGTGAGCCAGAAATGCACTCCAGCCTGGGAGGCATAAGACTCCATCTCACAGCACTTTGGGAGGCCGAGACGGGTGGATCACGAGGTCAGGAGATCGAGACCATCCTGGCTAACACAGTGAAACCCCCTCTCTACTAAAAAATACAAAAAACTAGCCGGACGAGGTGGTGGGCACCTGTAGTCCCAACTACTTGGGAGGCCGAGGCAGGAGAATGGCGTGAACCCGGGAGGTGGAGCTTGCAGTGAGCTGAGATCTGGCCACTGCACTCCAGCCTGAGCGACAGAGCAAGACTCTGTCTCAAAAAAAAAAAAAAAAAAAAAAAAAAATCAGAGGTTCTATGCTTCAATCCTTCAGAGTGCTGATTTCTTAATTAACTAATTAACACATTAATTAATGTGATAAAATGCGAATGTGTTAACTGGTATATTATTAATACGGTATGTTTCCCAGGTAAATTATTTGCTCTTAAAGTAAGGCCCTTCTGGGCCGGGCGTGGTGGCTCAGGCCTGTAATCTGGGCACTTTGGGAGGCCAAGGCGGGTGGATCACCTGAGGTCAGGAGTTTCAGACCAGCCCGGCCAACATGGTGAAACTCCGTTTCTACTAAAAATACAAAAACATTGGCCAGATGTGGTGGCTCACGCCTATAATCCCAGCTGCTCGGGAGGCTGAGGCAGGAGAATTGCTTGAACCCGGGAGGCGGAGGTTGTGGTGAGCCGAGATTGCACCATTACACTCCAGCCTGGGTGACAAGTTGAGACTCTTTCTCAAAAAAAAAAAAAAAAAAAAAAAAAGTCCCTTCTGAAGACAATGCTTTCACCCAAAAGACTGGCTACATAATTTATGGTGCCTAAGGCACAATGAAATACAGGGCCCCTTGTGTACTAACTCAAAAATTATTAAGAATTTTAAGATGGAGGCCGGGCGCGGTGGCTCAGGCCT
>NW_012103020.1:1403620-1406822 GCF_000951045.1 Mandrillus leucophaeus | reverse complement strand
TTTTTTTTTTTTTTTTTTTTTTGGTAGAGATGAGGTCCCACTATGTTGCCCAGGCTTGTCTTGAATTCCTGTCTTCAAGCAATCTTCCTGCTTCATCCTCCCAAAGTGTCGAGAGCTTTAGCACTGTGAAAGTAATAAATATAGTACATCCTGGTTAACATCATTTTAGCAATCTTAAAGTGCATATTTTGGTAAAAGCCACAATTTCATAAGAAAGCAGTTAGGCATAGAGGCTCACACCTGTAAATCCCAACTTTTGGGAGGCTGAGGCAGGAAAATCACTTGAGCCCAGTAATTCAAGACCAGCCTGGGCAACACAGTGAGACTCTATCTCTACAAAAAAATTTTTTTTAATTAGCCAGGCAAGCCGGGAGCGGTGGCTCATGCCTGTAATCCCAGCACTTTGGGAGGCCGAGGTGGGCGGATCACCTGAGGTCGGGAGTTCGAGACCACCCTGACCAACATGGAGAAACCCTGTCTCTACTAAAAATACAAAATTAGCTGGGTGTGGTGGCACATAACTGTAATCCTAGCTGCTCGGGAGGCTGAGGCAGGAGAATTGCTTGAACTCAGGAGGCAGAGGTTGCGGTGAGCTTGAGATCGCGCCATTGTACTCCAGCCTAGGCAACAAGAGCAAAACCCCGTCTTCAAAAAAAAAAAAAAAAAAATTAGCCTGGCACAGTGGCTTAAACTTGTGGTCCCAGCTACTTGGGAGGCTGAGGTGGAAGGATTGCTTGAGCTCAAGAGATCAAGGTTGCAGTGAGCCGTGATCATACCACTGCACTCCAGCCTGGGGAACAGAGCAAGACCCAGTCTCAAAAAATAAAAATAATTTTAAAAAAATAACAAATAATTTAAATGTTTTAAATTGTGGTTAAAAAAAAGATAATGTAAAATTTACCATCCTAACCGCTTTTAAGTGTTAATCAGTTCAGTAGGGCTAAGTAGATTCACACTGTCGTACAACAGATATTCAGAACTTATTTAACTTACAAAACTGAAACTCTGTACCCATTAAACAGTAACTCCCCATTCCCTCCTCCCCCTAGCCTCTGACAGCCACCCTCTACTTTCTACCTCTATGAATTTTACTACTCTAGATACCTCATATAAGTGCAATCATACAGCAATTGTCTTTTTGTGACTGGCTTATTTTACCTAGCACAGTGTCCTCAAGACTTATCCATGTTGTAACATGTGACATAATTTTCTTCCTTTCTAAGGCTGAATAATATTCCACTGTATGTATATACTACATTTTATTTATCCATTCATCCATTTATGCACATTTGCGTTGCTTTCACCTGGTCTATGTAAGATTTTTTTGTTGTTGTTTTGTTTTTTTTGTTGTTGTTGGTTTTTGAGACAGTGTCTTGCTCTGTCACCCAGGCTCGAGTGCAGTGGCATGATCATGGTTCACTGCAGCCTCAACCTCCCAGGCTCAAGTGATCCCTCTGCCTCAGCCCCTCAAGTAGCTGGGACTATAGGCTTGCGCCACCACACCCGGCTAGTTTTTGTATTTTTGCAAAGATGGGGTTTTACCATGTTTCCCAGACTTGTCTCGAACTCATGAGCTCAAGCAATCTGCCCACCTCTGGCTTTCCAAAGTGCTGGGATTACAGGCATGAGGTACCACGCCTGCCTGGCTGTAAAATTTTTTGTTATAGCAATATTATCAGTATGCTCTGAATTAGCTAGCTTAAGATTGAAGGAACACAAATATGGGTTATTATCAATGACAGAGTGTATTGCAAGGATATAGAAGAATTTGGGGTTTCAAGAAAGGCAGGCAGCTCTGGAAATCGCCTCATCCAGCTGCATTATATTTCATGAGATTGTGCAAAAGTTACTACAGGAACCAGGATCTTTAGTCATAACAGCAATCTTATCTAAAACTATTCATCTTTTTTTTGGTATATCTAGTATTTATATTTCCCAAAAGAGATGTTTTATTTGAGTGGACTCCTCATCATTTATTGCAGAGTATCATCCTTGGACAAGAGTGCTAGCCAGAGTGCTGCAAAGTCAGCTCGCCCTCATCATGCTTTATGCTACTGCCTTCAGCCTGTGCTTCAGTCCTTAATCCCATTTGCTATGACTAGCAGAGTGGGGATGGTTTTTCTTTTTTTCTTTTTCTTTTTATTTTTTTTGAGACTGAATTTCACTCTGTTGCCCAGGCTGGAGTGCAATGGTGTGATCTCACTCACCACAACCTCTGCCTCCCGGGTTCAAGCAATTCTCCTGCCTCAGCCTCCCAAGTAGCTGGAATTATAGGCATGTGCCACCACGCCCAGCTAATTTTTTTTGTTTGTGTTTTTTTTTTGAGAGGGAGTCTCACTCTTGCCCAGGCTGGAGTGCAGTGGTGGGATCTTGGCTCACTGCAAGCTCCGCCTCCCGGGTTCAAGCCATTCTCCTGCCTCAGCCTCCCGAGTAGCTGGGACTGCAGACGCCCGCCACCACGCCCAGCTAAGTTTTAATATTTTTAGTAGAGATGGGGTTTCACCGTGTTAGCCAGAATGGTCTCGATCTCCTGACCTCATGATCCGCCCGCCTCGGCCTCCCAAAGTGCTGGGATTACAAGCGTGAGCCATCGCGCCCAGCCTAGGCCATGGCTTTTCTTAAAGTGCATACCATAAGCCAAAGTAGCTCAGATAGGAAGCAACCATTTAGTCTCTACTTTAGGATGGAGCACTAAATTTATATGCCTATACCTTATAGAACATATATATATACACACACACATAAAAATTTGAGTCTTATGTTTCCTCCATTTCTCCTTAGCATCTAACATTTATTTATTCATTTATTCACCCATTTTATTTGTACTGACATTGAACAAAAATATGGCAAGTCCTCTGGTGGTCAGTGCACTTCATTTACCTGCTCCCACCCATGCTCTCAGAGACCCTGGGAGGCAGGTAGTATTGTTGTGAACCTAGTCAGGATGTTTTTCCACATCAAAAATCAGAGGTTTGGCCGGGCACGGTGGCTCACACCTGTAATCCCAGCACTTTGGGAGGCCAAGGTGGACGGATCACCTGAAGTCAGGAGTTCCAGACCAGCCTGGCCACCATGGTGAAACCCTGTCTCTACCAAAAATACAAAAATTAGCCGGGCGTGGTGGCACCTGCCTGTAATCCCAACTGCTCGGGAGCCTGAGGCAGGAGAATCGCTTAAACCCCGGGGGCGGAGGTTGCAGTGA
>NW_012103020.1:1396710-1402564 GCF_000951045.1 Mandrillus leucophaeus | reverse complement strand
CGGGAGGCAGAGGCAGGAGAATGGCTTGAACCCGGGAGGCGGAGGTTGCAGTGAGCCAAGATCATGCCACTGTACTCCAGCCTGGGCAACAAAGCAAGACTCTGTCTCAAAATAAAAAACAAAAAACAAAAAACTTTAAGATGGCAACAGCAGAACACTAAACCAAGAACAGGGCCCTTCTAAGCATGGGGACATGTACAACCACACAGGTTGCACACCCAAGAGGCCAGTTCTGCAGAGGAGTGATGTCAAGTTGGAATGCCATGCAATAGAGCAGCTCATTACAAAAGTTGATTTGCATGGGTAGTTCTTTTGCCCTCTGTTAAATTGTATCACATAGGCAAGTCTCTGTTTAAACAACTTATAAAACTGTTTACCAGGGTAAAGAGTAAAGCTCTCTGGAGATCACTACAATGTAGGATGAAGGAAGAATCAAGCAATAATAGAACACAGAGAGGTTAACTTGCCCAAATTTACATATTCAATATGTATTTGAGCTAAGACTACAGAAACTCTGTTTACTTCTCTCCACCTCCTGACTGCCTCGAGCACTACAGTGTCCACAAGGCTTGGAAATACAAGGAAAATCGTATATTTATTTTAGTTTGTTCAGATTAACATTTGGACCCATTGCTTTAAATGTAGAGGTCCTTTACCTGAAATGGTATGGAGGTTGAAAAAATACATTGAGAATATCATTTGAAAATGTAAATTACCTGCTATCTAAAAATAAGTTTATCTTAGTGGTGATGGTTGCACAACATTATGAATGTACTTAATGAACGGTTTACCCAAAAATGACTAAAATGGCAAACTTTAGGTTATGAATATTTTACCGCAATTTTTAAAATAAAATAAATTTATCCCAGATTTCCCAACTTTTTAGACACCCAGTACACGTTTGACATTGAAAGACATCCAATATATGTTATATGTTCTCTTTTTTTTGAGACGGAGTTTCACTGTGTTGCCCAGGCTGGAGTGCAGTGGTGCGATCTCGGCTCACTGCAACCACCATGCCCCGCGTTCAAGCAATTCTCCTGCCACAGCCTCCTGAGTAGCTGGGATTATAGGCACCCACCACCATGCCTGGCTAATTTTTGCATTTTTAGTAGAGACGGTTTTTCACCATGTTGGCTGAACTGATCTCAAAGTGATCCGGACCTCAAGTGATCCATCCACCTCGGCCTCCGAAAGTGCTGGGATTACAGGCGTGAGCCACTGCACCCAGCCAGGATGTATCATTTTTATGTAAGAATACTAAAACAGAGAGTAGACAGGAGCAGACAGTCTCTTTAGTTCACATACTTTTGGATTATTTTAATTGTTTATAAGGTGCATATATACTACTTTAAAAATCATTTTTGACAAGATATTTTCTATTTTGGGGGTGGAAAAAATGAAGAAACAAATACATTGAAATAGTCCTCACAGTTATGAGTTAGAGAGAGCCTGGATCTGTGGGTGTCAGGCTGCCTCAAGGGCCGCTGTTGGCCACTCTGAGATCCGCTTCATTACTGTGAACACAGACCAAGGTCCTGCATTCAGAGCACGCTCTAACCAAAAAGCCGGGTTCTGGTGAAGGCTCTCTTACTGGCTTTTAGATGTCTGCCTGCTTGGTGTGTCCTCATATGGCCTTGCCTCTGGGTGCATGGGAAGAAGCAGAGCTCAGGTTTCTCTTCCTCTTCTCACAAGGACACCAGTCCCATCAGATTAGGGCCCCACCTTCTGACCTCATCTAGCCTTATTTACCTCTTTAAAGGCGGTGTCTCCAAATATAGTCACACTGGGGATTAGGGCTTCAACATATGAATTTGTGAGGGGTGGTAGGGGGACACAATTCATTTCATAGCAATACCTTTTATCAAACTGTCTTTCAGAAAGATTAGACAAATTTATACTCCCTTTAACAGTGTTTGAGAGTGGCTATCCTGCACTTTCAAGATTTTAACATTTTAAAAATCTAGATTATTTTGAAAATGGATTTTGAGGACCTCCAAGGACAAATGTTCGTAACTGTACAAATAGGAGACTTAGCTAAGTGACCTGGGTCAGGATAAACATTTCAATATTAAATACCTCAGAGACTCTCAGATTCATTTCCCTGCCTGTGGGTTACATAACATTAAGAACCTTGGTTCGTCTTTGAGCCTGGGAGGTACCCATGCTTCATAACTCGGAAAAAGCTTACCTGTGCACGTACATACTTTGCTAAAACCTAATGGAAGCAGTGCCCTAGTGCAAGGTTTAGAAAAAGTGAAAATGAGTTGCTGAGAAAGAAACTAAAAAGTATTCTGGTAGACGAATTGAGTGGAATGTTGAAAAAATGTGAAGGGAGAAGTCATCTTGAGTACTGGGATTGAGAAGAATTCTTTGATATTGAGTTCCATAGCCTTTGGGTACTTATTTGATCACAGCTGCTTTTCTAATCCTTAGTGGTAGCTGAGCCCTAGGGAACCTTTTATTTTTTTACTCAAATCAACCAGGGAAATGATGACCCCATTCTGTGTATCTCCTTGTCAGGCGGGAATAGACCACATCTTCCAAACTACAAGACAAGAAGAAAACAATTGAATTTTTTGCGTGTATACTAAAGTCCTACTACAGACTGCAGAAGCTCAACTGCTTACGAAAGAGGAAAAAGTACAACCATGCTCTCTGCTCTTTCCTTGCTTGCCCTTTGCTTCCAGGTGCAATGATTTCACAGACTTCTTTGCTAATGGATACAGCCCAGGGGGAAATAGAACAAAAAAAACTTGAACTTGTTTTTAGCATTTATATTTAAGCATAGCTTTAGTTTTGTTTTTTTTTTAAATGAAACATGCCCATTTAAACCAATCTAAATACAGAAAAGTATAAAGTACAAAGTAAAAATCTCCTGGAATATTATTACCCGGAGACAACCATGGTCATAATCACAGATATAGTAAAATGATTTTATATAAAGAGCTCATATATGCATTCTATAACTATTTTACTCAATCACAAGCATGAAATTTTTCTAAGTCAATAAATATGAAGGAATATCATTATTCATGATTTCATAGAATAACTCTAAATATATGTATCATAATTCACTTAGTCCTCAATTAGGTCATTTACAATTTGTGAACCTACTATAAGCAATGCTGAGATAAACGTCTTTCTAAATATGTCTTTTACCACTTTTAGAAATATTTGTATAAGCATGTCTAACGTCTTTGGGACTAACAAGATATTAAAAATTATGAAGTCGGGCCGGGCACGGTGGCTCATGCCTGTAATCCCAGCACTTTGGGAGGCCGAGGCGGGCGGATCAAAAGGTAAGGAGATCAAGACGGTTCTAGCCAACATGGTGAAACCCCGTCTCTACTAAAAATACAAAAATTAGTGGGGTGTGGTTGCGCGCGCCTGTAGGCCCAACTACTCCGGAGCCTGAGGCAGGAGAATCGCTTTAACCTGGGAGGTGGAGCTTGCAGTGAGCTGAGATCGCACCACTGCACTCCAGCCTGGCCACAGAGTGAGACTCTGTCTCAAAAAAAAAAAAAAAAAAAAAAAAAAGAAAAGTAAAAATTATGAAGTTGCACTTAGAAATTGAAAATATCTCAGACGAAAGCATGAAATTTAAAAAGAAAATATGTATAGCTTCTCTATTTCTGTCTATAAAAAAATAGTTATCACTACCCCTTTTGCAGAATATAAGGCCTTGAAATTCATTAACTTGACCACCCCTTCATCCTGTCTCCTGTCTTATGTGATATTGTGTTCAGAATTTGAGGTTTATATTGTTGTCATTTTTGTTGCTGTTTTACTTTGATTTTTTTATTTGAAAATTTTCAAGCAAAGTGAAAGAATAGTTTAAAGAACACCTGTATACACGCCATTTAATTTTTCAATTGTTATTATTATTATTTTGAGACAGAGTCTCTCTCTGTTGCCCAGGCTGGAGTGCAGTGGCGTGATCTTAGCTCACTGCAAGCTCCACCTCCCGGGTTCACACCACTCTCCTGCCTCAGCCTCCCGAGTAGCTAGGACCACAGGCACCCGCCACCATGCCTGGCTAAGTTTTTTGAATTTTTAGTAGAGACGGGGTTTCACCATGTTAGCCATGATGGTTTCAATCTCCTGACCTCGTGATCTGCCCACCTCAGCCTCCCAAAGTGCTGGTATTACAGGCGTGAGCCACCGCACCCAGCAATTTTTTAGTTATTATTAACAACTCAATTTGTTAATAATAACAATTTTCTTTTTCTTTTTCTTTTTTTGAGACGGAGTTTCGCTCTTGTGGCCCAGGCTAGAGTGCAATGGCGCCATCTCGGCTCACCACAACCTCCACCTCCCGGGTTCAAGCGGTTCTCCTGCCTTAGCCTCCCCAGTAGCTAGGATTACAGGCAAGCACCACCACACCCGGCTAATTTTGTATTTCTTTCTTTTTTTTTTTTTTTGAGATGGAGTCTTGCTGTGTCACCAGGCTGGAGTGCAGTGGCACGATCTCAGCTCACTGCAACCTCCACCTCCTGGGTTCAAGGGATTCCCCTGCTTCAGCCTCCCAAGTAGCTGGGATTACAGGCATGTGCCACCACACCCAGCTAATTTTTTATGTTTTTTTAGTAGAGGTGGGGTTTCACCATGTTGGCCAAGATGTTCTCGATCTCCTGACCTCGTGATCCGCCCACCTGGGCCTCCCAAAGTGCTAGGATTACAGGCATGAGCCACTGTGCCCGGCCTAATTTTGTATGTCTAAGTAGAGACAGAGTTTCTTCATGTTGGTCAGGCTAGTGTTGAACTCACAACCTCAGGCAATCCACCTGCCTCGGCTTCCCAAAGTGTTGGGATTACAGGCATGAGCCACCACACCTGGCCAATAATAACAATTTTCAATTGTTACTATTCTCACTCTTCTTTCTCTTGCCACCTCCTTTCCCTTACAGATATTTCTTTCTTTTGCAAAAGTTCAGCTATACATTTAAAAGAACATTTGGCTGAATGCAGTGGTGCAAGCTTCTGTAATCCCAGCACTTTGGGAGGCCAAGGAGGGAGGACTGCTTGATTCCAGGAGTTCAGGACCAACCTGGGCAACATGGCAAAACCCCATCTCTACAAAAAATTTAAAAACGTTAGTCAGATGTGGTGGCACATGTCTGGTCCCAGCTACTCAGGAGGCTGAGGAAAGAGGATCAGTTGAGCCTACTAGATTGAGGCTGCAGTCAGCCATGTTCATGCCACTGTACTCCAGCCTAGATGACAGAGCAAGACCTTCTCTCAAAAAACAAACAAGCAAGCAAACAAACCCAAAAAACTCCACCACATTTATTATATTTTCTAGATGTTTTATAGTAAAAAGTTTTTCAGGATATCCAGTTAGTTGTACTGCCAGATGAGAGTCCAATTTTATCAATTTGTGTTCTGCTTTTTTTCACAGAATATTATGTATTAATGATTTTTTCATGGTTCCTGCTATGAACTGACTTGTGTCTCCTCCCAAATTCATATGTAGAAGCCTTAATCCTCATGGAACTGTATCTGGAAATAGGGTTTTTGGGAGATAATTAAGGGTAAATGAGGTCATAATGGTAGGTTCCTAATCTGAAAAGAATGGCCTTCTAAGACGAAGAGATCTCTCTCTCTCTTTCTTGCTCTGTGCCATGTGAAGACATAGTGAAAAGGCAACCAACTGGAAGCCAGGAAGAAGTGCTTGCCAGAGCCTGACCATCATGCTGGCATCCTGGTCTCAGACTTCCAGGCTCTAGAACTGTGAGGAAAGATTTTTTTAACTTTTTCACTAAACAGGCTCACAAGGCAAATTTCTATTTTTATTTTTAATTTTTTTTTCGAGACAGAATCTTGCTCTGTCAACCAAGCTGGAGTGCAGTGG
>NW_012103020.1:1394665-1396655 GCF_000951045.1 Mandrillus leucophaeus | reverse complement strand
GTCAGTGCTCACTACCGTCTCAAGCTAGAATTTCTATTTTGTTCACTTATAAATCTACTATTAATATATTGTGTTTTGGCAAATTTCTATTTTTATTTTTAATTTTTTTTTCGAGACAGAATCTTGCTCTGTCAACCAAGCTGGAGTGCAGTGGCACGATCTTGGCTCACTGAAACTTCCACCTCCCAGGTTCAAGCAATTCTCCTGCCTCAGCCTCCCGAGCAGCTGGGATTACAGGCGCCCACCACCACATCCAGCTAATTTTTGTATTTTTAGTAGAGACGGGGTTTCACCATGTTGGCCAGGCTGGTCTTGAAACCCTGACCTCAAGTGATCCACCCACCTCGGCCTCCCAAAGTATTGGGATTACAGGAGTGAGCTACCGCACCCAGCCTCCAACTTTTTCTTTCCTTTTTTTTGAGATGGAGTCTCACTCTTGTCACCTAGGCTGGAGTGCAATGGTGTGATTTTGGCTCACTGCATCCTCCACCTCCCAGGTTCAAGCGATTCTCCTGCCTCAGCCTCCCGAGTAGCTGGGATTACAGGTGCATGCCACGACACCTGGCTAATTTTTTGTATTTTAGTAGAGACAGAGTTTCACCATGTTGGCCAGGATGGTCTAGATCTCCTGACCTCATGATCTGCCCGCCTCAGCCTCCCAAAGTGGTGGGATTACAGGCGTGAGCCACTGCACCCAGCCTAAAATTTTATTTTAATGAAAGGTCTGCTCTCTGATCTATATTTTGCCTAATTTTTTTTTTTTGAGACGGAGTCTCGCACTGTCACCTGGGCTGGAGTGCAGTGGTGCAATCTCAGCTCACTTTAACCTCTGCCTCCCAGGTTCAAGCAATTCTCCTTGCCTCCGCCTCCCAAATAGCTGGGATTACAGGTGCCTGCCACCACGCCTTGCTAATTTGTTTGTATTTTTAGTAAAGACGGGGTTTCACTATGTTGGCCAGGCTGGTCTCGAACTCCTGACCTTGTGATCTGCCTGCCTTGGTCTCCTAAAGTGCTGGGATTACAGGCATGAACCACCGCACTTGGCTATTTTGCTTAATTTTTAGAAAGAAGAATTGCATTAATTGATGGAAATTTAGACTATGTTAAATAAGGAAAAACAAGCAAACACATACCAACTTGGGTCATGCAGAACTTCTCAGATATAGAATGGATTTGAGAAAGCCCCCAGGCCGGAGCAAATGCATGTACAAAACCCTGTGAACGGGAGAAACAAGTAATGTTTTCTAGGAAGACCACTGTGTTTGATCACAGTTGAGTGAAGGGAATGAACTTAGGCTGAAGAGGGAGATGGGAGTGATCCTCAGGATCCTCAGGACCTTGAAGATGATGTCAACAGCTTAGATGTGTATCTTTTTTTGTTCTGAGTTGGAGTTTCATTCTGTCACCCAGGCTGTATCTGGACTCACTGCCATCTCTGCTTTCTGCATTCAAGTGATTTTTGTGCCTCAACCTCCTGAGTAGCTGGGTCTATAGGAACCCACTACCATGCCTGGCTAATTTTTGTGTTTTTAGTAGAGACAGGGTTTCTCCATGTTGGCCAGGCTGGTCTCAAACTCCTGAGCTCAGGTGATCTGCCTGCCTTGGCCTCTCAAAGTGCTGGGATTACAGATGTGAGCCACTGCACTTGGCCTAGGTGTGTATTTTAAGAGCGATGCTGGGTTCGGCACAGTAGCTCGTGCCACTTAGGAGGCCTTGGGAGGCCGAGGCGGGAAGATCACTTGAAATCAGGAGTTCAAGACCAGCCTCGGCAACATGGAGAAACCCTGTCACTACTAAAAATACAAAAATTATCCGGAAATAGTGGCACGTGCCTGTAATCTCAGCTATTCGGGAGGCTGAGGCAGCAGAATCGCTTGAACCTGGGGGGTGGGGATGGCAGTGGACCAAGATTGTGCCATTGCACTCCAGCCTGTGCAACAGAGGGAAACTCTGTGTCAAGGAAGGAAGGAAAGAAGGAAGGAAGGAAGGA
>NW_012103020.1:1388195-1389260 GCF_000951045.1 Mandrillus leucophaeus | reverse complement strand
GAAGGAAGGAAGGGAGGGGAAGGAAGGAAGGGAGGGAGGGGAGAGAGGGAGGAAGGAAAGAAAAGAAAAGAAAAAAGAAAAGTGACTGGTAAATAGGCACCTCTCTGTTCTGGAAGCCTTCGAAGCTCAATGCTTGGCTTTTCCTTTCAAGGAAAAATTGGTTGTTCAGCTGCAAGAAGCTTATTGACTGCAGCTTTCAATCTGAGGTCATGCTCTTCACGGGCAGCCCCAGACAATAATCGTGCATGGCAAGGGTAAGTAGGACTGGTCGTTTCTGCCCAAAACTGGCCTCTTCTAACAATCTTTGCTCTGGAGCTCCCTGCTGAACTGACTGAAACTTTGTCAAATCTACAATGGCCCAAGGCTCTCTCTGCCGCATCCTGCTTACTACCTCTTTTATCTCTCACAGGCTAAATTTACCAATAAACCTCTTTCATTCCTGTCTCATTTTCTGATTTCCATAGGCCTGTTTACACACCTGGTAAATAATGAGGTTAGAAATATCTGATCAAGGATATCTGATTGCTAATGACTGAAAGTTTGTGTCTCCCCAAAACTTATATGTTAAAACCCTAATCCCTCATGTGATGGTATTTGGAGATGGAAACTTTGGGAAGTAATTAGGTCACAAGGACGGGACCCTAATGAGTGGGATTAATCCCCTTATAGGAAGACACATGAAAGCATCCTATTTCTCTGCTTTCCACCATGTGAGTATACAATAAGATAGCCATCTATGGCTAGGTGCTGGCTCACACCTGTAATCTCAGCATTTTGGGAGGCTGAGGTGGGAGGATCACTTGAGGTCAGGAGCTTGAGACCAGCCTGGGCAATATAGTGAGACCCCGTATAAAAAAAAAATTGTTTATTTATTTATTTATTTATTTATTTTCTGAGATGGAGTCTCGCTCTGTTGCCCAGGCTGGAGTGCAGTGGCACGATCTCGGCTCACTGCAGCCTCCGCCTCCCAGGTTCAAGCAATTCTTCTGCCTCAGCCTCCCAAGTAGCTGGCACTACAGGTGCATGCCACCACACCCGGCTAATTTTTTGTATTTTTAGTAGAGA
>NW_012103020.1:1381576-1387087 GCF_000951045.1 Mandrillus leucophaeus | reverse complement strand
AAAAAAAAAAAAAAAAAGGAACTGGACGAGGCTTGATATAGTTCCCTGTGGATTGTTTATCAATTGGTTTTTCATACATGATGTTATTTAACATTACATAGCCCAGACTTTTGAAAAATGTACTTTCGCACTACGTTGTAAGCTGAACCATAGGGCTGGGTGCAGTGGCTCATGCCTGTAATCTTGACAATTTAGGAGGCTGAGACAGGTAGATCACCTGAGGCCAGGAGTTCGAGACCAGCCTGGCCAACATGGTGAAACCCTGCCTCTACTAAAAATACAAAAACTAGCCAGGTGTGGTGGTGGGTGCCTGTAATCCCAGCTGCTTGGGAAGCTGAGACAGGAGAATCACTTGAACCTGAGAGGCGGAGGTTGCAGTGAGCCAAGATTGTGCTCCTGCCCTCCAGCCTGGGCAGGAGCTTTCACTCTTTTTTACTCATGTTTCAAAGAGTAAAATGTTTCAATGTGTGCCTCTGGAGCCATTCTTGAATTGGTGTTTTATTTGCAGTGGTCGCAATGGCAGCTGAGAAACATTTTGCAATTAAAAAAACTCATTTTACTCTTATATATGAATATGTGTGAGTTATGTTCATTATCTAATGCTGGATGACAAAATCATCCTGTAACCTAGTGTCTTAAAACATCAATAATCATTTATCATCTCTCATCAGTTCTGACCATCAGAAATTCAGGAGTCGTTTGGCTGCACTATTCTGGTTTTAGATGTCTCATGAGGTTGTATTCAGATGTCAACTAAGTCTATAGTTATCCGAAAGTTTGACTGAGGCTGGAAAATCTACTTCCAAAATGACTCACTGACATATCTGGCAAGTTGGTGCTGGCTGTTGGCAGGAAGCCTTAGTCTTCTCCATGTGTGCCTCTCTTCCTGAGCTGCTTGAATGTTCTCATTTCATGCTTGCCAGCTTCCCCCAAAGCAGGCAATCCCATATTAAGAGAGCTGCGTCAATGAATTCTATTATCTTGATTTGGAAGTCATGCAGCATCTTTTCCACCACATTCTATTGGTCATACAGAACAGCCCTGATTCAATGTGGCAGTAGACCACACAATGGTATGAATACCAGGAGGCAAGGACAATTCGAAGCCATCTTAGAAGCTAGTGTATTAGTCAGGGTTCTGTAGAGGCACAGAACTAATAGGATAGATGTATATATGAAGGGGAGTTTATTAAGGAGTTACTATTGACTCACGATCACAAGATGAAGTCTCACAATAGGCTGCCTGCAAGCTGAGCAGCAAGGAAGTCAGTCAGAGTCCCGAAACCTCAAAAGTAAGGAAGCCAACAATGCAGCCTTCAGTCTGCGACTAAAGGCCCAAGAGACCCTGGAAAACCACTGGTGTAAGTCCAAGAGTCCAAAAGGTGAAGAACTTGGAGTCTGATGTTCAAGGGCAGGAAGCATCCAGCATAGGAGAAAGATGAAGGCCAAAAGACTCAGCAAGTCAAGTCCTTCCAACTTTTGCCTGCTTTATCCTAGCTGCGTTGGCAGCTGATTAGATGGTGCCCACCCAGACTTGGGGGGGGCCCGCCTCTCCCAGTCCACTGACTCAATGTTAATCTCCTTTGGCAACACCCTTACAGACACACCCAGAAACAATACTCTGCATCCTTCCATCCAATCAAGTTGACACTCAGTATTAACCATCATAGCTGGCTACTGTGTAGGTTTAGATACAATATTAACTATGACAACAATTAAAAAAAATCTTTTTAGAGATGAGGTCTTACTATATTGCCCAGCCTGGAATGCAGTTGTTATTCACAAGTGTAATCATGCTGAACGCGGTGGCTCACGCCTGTAATCCCTGTCTCTAAATAAAATAATACAAAATAATTGGGGATTTGCTGAAATAAACCTCATGAAATAAATATATAAAAATTTGTGAATTATTATTGTTTTATTATATCAGTCATCAATAGAACACCCAGGCAATAACAATTAAATGGCAAATGTGCAATAGTAACTAAATTCAGTCATCTTTAGTAATTTGCCAATTTGGCCAGGCGCAGTGGCTCACACCTATAATCCCAGCACTTTGGGAGGCCGAGGCAGGCAGATCACCTGAGGTCAGGGGTTCAACACCAGCCTGGAGAAACCCCACCTCTACTAAACATGGACCCCACCTCTACTAAACATGGAGAAACCCCACCTCTACTAAAAATACAAAATTAGCCTGACATGGTGGCATATGCCTGTAATCCCAACTACTCGGGAGGCTGAGGCAGGAGCATTGCTTGAACCCTGTAGACAGAGGTTGCGGTGAGATGAGATCGTGCCATTGCACTCCAGCCTGGGCAACAAGAGCAAAACTCTGTCTCAAAAAAAAAAATTGCCAATTTGTGCTCACATGAAAAACCACAGCTTTACATACATTTCAATGTTATTGCTCTGAAGGTATATTTTTCATGGAAAGAGGATAGAATAGATTTTATTAAACAGTCTGTTAGCTTGGTTTATAATTTACACATAGGTAGATAAATAGTATGTGGGCATATGTTTGAATTCTGTTTTTTTTTTTTTTTTTTTGAGACAGAGTCTTGTTCTCTAACCCAGGCTGGAGTACAGTGGCATGATCTCGGCTCGCTGCAACCTCCAGCTCCTGGGTTCAAGCGATTCTCCTGCCTCACCCTCCCGAGTAACTGGGACTACAGGCCCCCTCCACCATGTCTGGCTAATTTTTTTGTATTTTTAGTAGAGACGAGGTTTCACCATGTTGGTCAGGCTGGTCTCGAACTCCTGACCTCATTATCCACCTGCCTCAGCCTCCCAAAGTGCTGGGATTACAGGCATGAGCCACCACGCCCGGCATGTTTGAATTCTTGAGCTGCTTACCTGACTTGTAACCCTCTTGGGGTAAGTGATGGAGGATTAGAGCCTTTCCTGGTCAGTTTACCATGTATGAACACTTATGGAGGGGCAGGGCTAGGAGAGGAAATAGACCTATTACCTGTTTTTGTGGCAAAATAAAATCTGCACCATGGCATTTGCCCAATCGCATATGTCTAAATTGAGGGGGCATGAGCCCCGACAATACCCAAGGAATTCTAGTCTGGCAGGCAGGGTATATCAGCAGGCATCTCCTGGCAGGAAGATGTCATCCAGAGTTAGGAAAATGGCAGTATTGGATGGTCTGTCTAGCTCCAACAGGACCCAGATCAATTATACGGGATGAAGACTCAGTCCAACCCCAGGGAAAGAAAAGTGGCAAAGCTTAAGCACATAGTGAATATCCACATCCAATAAGTTTGTAGTCAGGAAAGATTCTACTTCCTGTAGAGGATCCTGGTGCCCAAAAGTAGACACTGCAGTGAAAGTCAAGGGACATACAACCTGTGCAAGCACAGAAGGTTATGAGAAGGATGAAACTTAGAGGGTGGGTACTAGGGTCCCAAAGCTAGCACAGGAATGTGGAAGTAGTGGAAGTACAGGGCTCCTAGTCGAATTGATCTCAGACACTACCTGTGGGTAAAAATAGGTTCTTGCTGAGGGCTGTCTCCAAAATTGGGGAGGCAGTGGTTACAGGGTTGGCTCTGGAAAAGCAGACTGTCAAGCTTCAATAGTTGCCTAGGAAGGAGCTATTTTTGAGTAGAAAGTCTTTCAGCTCCCATCACACACAGCATCTGAATAACCCACTCACATAAAACATTAGTTTTTGTTTTTGTTTTTTGAGACAGGGTCTTGCTCTGTTGCCCAGGCTAGAGTGCAGTGGTGCCATCATGGCTCATTGCAGCCTCAACCTCCCAGGCTCAAGAAATCCTTCCACCTTAGCCTCCCATGTAGCTGAGACTAAAGGTATGTGCCACCATGTCAGGTTAATTTTTTTATTTTTTGTAGTGTGGTGATCTCACTACATGTCCAGGCTGGTCTTGAATTCCTGAGTTCAAGAGATTCTCCTACCTCAGCTACCCAAAGTGCTGGGATTACAGGCGTCAGCCACCACACCTGACAAAAACATTAGTTTTAAGCAGAAACAAATTCTGGTTCGTGTTTTTTTAATTTTTTTTTTTTTTTAATACTCAGGTTGCTGAATGGACAGTATGCTATAGGGGTAGCAGTGGTACTGTTCTAGGAGTTCCATGTATCTTAAAGTATTTAAGGCTCACAACAACCCCATAAAACAGATATTATTATCATCCTCATCTTACAAAAGAAGAAGACACTTAAGGCCGGGCACAGTGGTTCATGCGTATAATCCCAGCACTTTGGGACGCTGAGGCGGGAGGATCACAATGTTAGGAGTTCGAGACCAGCCTGGCCAATATGGTGAAACGCCATCTCTACTAAAAATACAAAAATTAGCTGGACGTGGTGGCGGGCACCTGTAGTCCCAGCTACTTGGGAGGCTGAGGCAGGAGAATTGCTTGAACCCGGGAGGCAGAGCTTGCAGTGAGCCGAGATCGTGCCACTGCACTCCAGCCCTGGCAACAGAGCAAGACTCTTGTCTCGGAAAAAAAAAAAAAGAAAGAAAAAAAAAGAGCAAGAAGAAAAAGACACTTACCTGCTGAGTAAGGTCCCATAACTAGCAAGTAATATAATTAAGATTTGAATGTAGGCAATTTGGTACCATACCTTGAGCTCTTAACCACTATTCTAAATCCCTCTATATGGAGAGGCTGGTGGATTCAGCAGTGGGAAGAATCACAGCGAATGAGTAATTGTGCCTCCCAAGAAATCTGCTTTATAAAAGGCCTCCAATAAACAGAAAGGAAATATCTTTCATATAGAAACACCAAGTGTAACGCCTCTCACTTAGCAGCACTTGAAGAATCTGGGATGTTTTCTAACAAACACAATATACAGTCCTCTTTTTGTCCTGGCCACTAGGGGGAAGAGTGGAATGTCAAAGAATTTAAATCTCTTCCACAGATTCACAATAGTTGATAACTGGTTTTAGTTTTTTCCCTATACCAGAATATAAAAGTTCTTTTGTATTTTTTACTTGTGAGAGATCATTTCAGATAAATTTATTAAGCATCCAGAAACATTTTTCTCTAGTTTCTTTTTAGAAATAAATGGATTATGCTGAGGGTAAGAAGGAGACAAGAAATCTATACTGTATGATTCCATTTATATGAAATGTCCAGAAAAGACAAATCTATGAAGATAAAAAAAGATTAGTAATTGTCTAGGGTAGGGGCTCAAGAGAACAGGGGTTCACAGTAAATGTGTATTAGGGATCTTACTGAGTGACGAAAATATTCTAAACTGACATGGTGATGGCTGCACATGTAAAATACAATAAATGTACTAAAAATTATTGAATTGTACACTTGAAACAGTGCATTACAAAATATGTAAAATAAGCCTCAACAAAGTTGTTAAAAAACAAGAAACATGGCCGGGCGTGGTGGCTCAAGCCTGTAATCCCAGCACTTTGGGAGACCGAGACGGGTGGATCACGAGGTCAGGAGATCGAGACCATCCTGGCTAACCCAGTGAAACCCCGTATCTACTAAAAAATACAAAAAACCAGCTGGGTGAGGTGGCGGGC
>NW_012103020.1:1374877-1381093 GCF_000951045.1 Mandrillus leucophaeus | reverse complement strand
TCTCAAAAAAAAAAAAAAAAGAAAAAGAAAATATGTTTAATAGATACATAAAACTGTCTAGAGGGATAACAGTGTTTCACTCAGAAATGCTGTTGTGGGGGAAATTGGGAAACTTTTTATACTATATACCTTTCCATATGATTATTTTGGTGATAATGAAAAATTAAAATGTAATAAAAAACTAATTTTTCATAGATGGGAAGTTAAGATGTGTAAAATGCAATGAGATTTATAAGTATTACCTTTGGATAGGTTTCTTTCTTTTCCAATTTTATGGGTTTTTTTTACTTTTAAAATTTTTAAATTGACACATAATATTTAACATACTTATGGGATACATAGTGATGTTGTGACACATATATGTGATCAGATCAGCAAGCATATCCATCATCTCAAACACTTATCATTTCTTTGTGTTGGAACATTCAATACCCTCCAGCTAGCTACTTGAAACTATAATATACAACTGTTAACTATAGTCATCCTATAGTGCTACAGCAAAATACGGAAGGCTTCATGAATTTGCATGCCATTCATGATAATCTTCTCTGCATCATTCCAATTTTAGTGTTTGTGCTGCTGAAGTGGATACATTTGCCAATTTAAAAATGATTGTATATTACTTTGCCAACAAAAACTGAATGGGTTTAATTTAAAATAAAAGGCCAGGAAACATCTGAAAAGGTTTTTGTTTTGTTTTTTGATTGAAACATTCTCGCTCTGTCGCCCAAGCTGGAGTGCAGTGGCGCAATCATGTCTCACTCCAACCTCGACTTTCCAGGCTCAAGCAATCCTCCCACCTTAGCCTCCCCAGTAGCTGGGATTACAGGTGCCCACCAAAAAGCCTAGTTAATTTTTGTATTTTTTGTAAAGACGGGTTTTCATCATGTTGCCCAGGCTGGTCTCAAACTCTTAGGCTTAAATGATCTGCCTACCTTGACCTCCCAAAGTATTGGGATTACAGGCACCCGACCTTGAATCTTTTTTTGTTTCGTTTTTTGAGACAGAGTCTTGCCTTGTATCATTTTTATTTATTTTTTTATTCTTGAGATGGAGTCTCTCTCTGTTGCCAGGCTGGAGAGAAGTGGCATGATCTTGGCTCACTACAACCTTCGACTCCCTGGTTCAAGTGATTCTCCTGCCTCAGCCTCCTGAGTAGCTGGGATTACAGGCACGTGCCACCATGCCCAGCTAATTTTTTTGTATTTTTACAAAATACAAAAACAGGATGAAACAGGGTTTCGCCATGTTGGCCAGGATGGTCTAGATCTCCTGACCTCGTGATCTGCCCACCTCGGCCTCCCAAAGTGCTAGGATTACAGGCGTGAGCCACCGCGCCCAGCATTGTATCATTTTTAAAAAGTCAACTTCAGCACAATATTTATGGTATTTCATAGATAACAGAATTTTTTTGTTTTTGTTTTTGAGGGAGAGTCTCAATCTGTCACCCAGGCTGGAGTGCAGTGGTACGATCTCAGCTCACTGCAACCTCCACCTCCGGGGTTCAAGTGATTCTTGTGCCTCAGCCTCCAGAGTAGCTGGGACTACAGGCATGCACCACCACACATGGCTAATTTTTGTATTTTCAGTAGAAACTGGGTTTCACCATGTTGCCCAGGCTGGTCTCAAATTCTTGAGCTCAAAGGGATCCCCCTGCCTCGGCCTCACAGGTGTGAGCCACCTCCCCAGCCAACAACAGGACCTTTTTTTTTCTTTTTTTTTTTTTTAGCTGAAGAAAAATCCATGACTTAGACACTTAAACAAAAAGAAGTAACATCTACTGGCCGTTATTTATTTATTTATTATTTTTTTCTTTTTTTGAGACGGAGTCTTGCTCTTTTGCCCAGGCAGGAGTGCAGTGGCGTGATCTCGGCTCACTGCAAGCTCCGCCTCCTGGGTTCACGCCATTCTCCTGTCTCAGCCTCCCAAGTAGCTGGGACTACAGGTGCCCACCACCACGCCCAGCTAATTTTTTGCATTTTTTTTTTTTAGTAGAGACGGGGTTTCACCGTGTTAGCCAGGATGGTCTCGATCTCCTGACCTCATGATCTGCCCACCTCAGCCTCCGAACGTGCTGGGATTACAGGCGTGAGCCACCGCGCCCAGCCTACTGGCCTTTAATCTTGAATGCTGTCTAGTGAAGTTGGAGGGTATTTCTTTCTTTTTCTGAGACAGGATCTCACTCTGTTGCCCAAGCTGGAGTGCAGTGGTCTGATCACAGCTCACTGTAGCCTCAACCTCCCGAGCTCAAGTGATCCTCCCACCTCAGCTTCTGGAGTAGCTGAGACTACAGGTGTGTGCCAAAACGCCCGGTTAAGTTTTTGCATTTCTTGTAGAGATGGGGTTCCGCTATATTGCTCAGGCTGGTCTCGGACTCCTGGGCTCAAGTGATTCACCCACCTGGGCCTCTCAAAGTGCTGGGATTGCAGGTGTGAGCCACTGCACCCGACCAGGTATTTCTTTTCTCATTTTCATTTGCATCTACAAATTTATATAGGATGGGAGGGAAAAATCATGAGATTACAAATTGGGATCTTTCTTTTAAGATTCAAGTTCATTAGCACATATCTGATGACAAATGTGACCATAGAGAGCCTGGTAGGAACAAGACAGTTAAAATGATAATGGGGGTGGAGTAAGGGTGAAATACCCAACAGGAAATTTACTATAAGGGAGGAGCTATCTGAATGGATGACCCAGACCTTTCTGCAGGACCTGAATCATTGAAGGCAGATGTTACCTTGAGGTGCAATGTGTAGCTGAACTAGAAATTTCTCCCTACTTAGATACTGTACAATGTCTTAAAGGAAATGTCTGTATTTGATGAGTTTGAAGTGCTTACTGAGAAAGCCACTTCTAAGAGTGACACTGGAGCAAGTACCTGGAAGAAACGCTGAGCCCCAGCTGCACTGGCAGAGACCTGTTTCAGTTGCCTTTGGAACAAAGAGCAGGGCACCAGTGTTAAGGAAGGAGAGTGTCCAGGTTCTTGGCATCTTGAACAAAGAAGTGGGCAAAATGCACAAAACAAGGAAGAAATGAAGGATTTATTGAAAATGAAAGTACACTACACAGTGTGGGAGGGCCCCATTACAGAATTTTTGGGAGTTGAAATATCCTCTACTTGGGGAACACCCTATGTAAATGGAGATGATGAAGTAAAGTTACAAAGTCATTTACTTGGCCTACGCCCTATGGAGAGGATATTTCCTGTAATAGCTGAAGTGAGAATAGGCCTTATGTTCCCTGCCTCCAGACTCTGTTTTCCTGCCTCATCTCCCCACCAAGAGACGTGATCCTCATAAATCTTTAAGGGAAGCAGAGGGACAGGGGTTCTTTTTTCTGTACGTGCTTCATGCTGACTCAGGGCATAGTCCTTACCTATTGGGGATCACAGAACTCTCGCCCTGGTCTGTCTAGTGAAGGCAGGGTAGCTTCTTGATGACCAGGGGTGGTGTCTTCACCTGGAACTAGCTGGAACCTTTGTTGCATGATCATCTGGAGCTTGATGGTCTCTGGGCAAGAGGACATGAATTTGGTTAAAAGATTTAGTGGGAACCTCAAAGGGTAGATACCCATGCTGTCAAGAATGTTTGTTATAGAGATTTGCAGAAGAAAAACAAAACCTGATCTGTTCTAGGATTCATGTGTTTCCTTGAAGTCTTAGCACAACCAACTTTATTTTGGTTTGGTTTGGTTTGGTCTGTTGGGGCCTAGTGCATGAGCTTAGTCCAAAACGATGGGCTCCCAGAATTTTGTTTACAAAAATTCCCCCTTCTCACCTAAGTGAAGAATGCGACCAAAAGTTAAGGCCTTAGTGCCACTCTCAGTTACCATCATTTTGTGCATCCGGTCGCAGCACATCATTTGTAGGTTACAGTGTCCTCATGGTTGCACATTTCTTTCAGCTCCAGTTATTCCAGTTGAAGAGAGACCATATGACATTCTAGAGACAGCTTCATGCAAGCATTAAAACCTTTGAGAGAAAACAGCACACCAGGGAGACTATGATTATGACTATTGGGAGGATAATAGCAAGAGTTTGGAGTATGCTCCTGACCCAAGGTCCCCTAAAAACCAAACCTCCTAAAATCAAATAGATCAAAGAATGAGCTAAAGAGTTTACTCATTTAACTAGGCAGTCTCTTTGTTAATCTCCTACCACTGAATTTTTATAGTCTTCATGTGATGTATTTCTCCATAGGCCAAAAGTGCCAGCAGCTGCAGATACTTCCTTGTTCAGCCAATTCTATCATAACTTTCACAAAAGAATTTAAAGTTGGTTGTATAACTGTAGCCTTTAGAGTTTGCTGCATAGCCTATCATGAGGGATACATTTCTTTTCTTTTCTTTTCTTTTCTTTTCTTTTCTTTTCTTTTCTTTTCTTTTCTTTTCTTTTAAAGATAGAGTCTCACTCCGGCTGGAGTGCAGTGGCACAATAGTCTTGGCTCACTGCAACCTCTGCCTCCCCGGTTCAAGTGATTCTCCTGCCTCAGCCTCCTGAGTAGCTGGGATTACAGGCACCCACCACCACGCTCGGCTAATTTTTGTATTTTCAGTAGAGACAAGATGTCTCCATATTGGCCAGACTGGTCTTTAACTCTGGACCTCAGGTGATTGGCCTCGCAAAGTGCTGGGATTACAGGCATGAGCCACCCCACCCGGCCTGAGGGATATATTTCTAATCGTTGCTTCTTTTACTTTAAACCACGGAAAAAGAACCTAACAAATGATGCCCTTTTAGAAGAGTGAAGGCCTCCTGGCAGTGTTTTCTTTAACCCACGATGTGGGTTAAGAGGAATGAACAAATGTTTTGTTTTTGACTGATTATGAGGCAACGTATGTACCACAAAATTTCTTACCTACATTGGGCCTTCATCTTTTATCTATCAAAGTGCAAGGGTATCCATGTATAAGGCTGGCTGCAAACTCCTTCACAATAAAAATACACCACATTAATGCACACAACAGACCCCTTTTCCACTTCTATTGTTCCTAGGGGCATAAGAAAAAATATTCAAAGATAAGAGTTTCATGACAGTAGAAGTCTTAATCTGTGAATTAGGGAAAAACTGTTCTTATCAAGGATGCCATCTGCTTCTTGGGAGACATTTCCCTGGTCGGCTTTACCTCAAGGGTTCCAATGGATGCACAGTTCCAATAGTGTGGAGGGACCCGGGACCCTTCTCAGTTGTGAAATCATAAACCCAAAGCCCAAGGTTCTGAAGTTTTGTTGTAGTGTGGATGACAAGGACAGTCTTTCTCTGATGTTTTCAGAAGATCCAAACCATAAAAAAGCTTTTTTTTTCACCTGGTGAAAATACACTGTAGCATAATAGTCTACTGTTATAACATCAGCCCTCTTGCATGGGAAAGCTTTTATACAACCAGAAAACATACATTGAAAATAACAATTGAATGAAATCCCTTTATAAAATGTTTAAATGGTCCACCAGGTGAACAAATGTATGTGAAACTTTGTCTTCTCAGGAATATAGAACCAAGCTTTGGTTGTAATGTTTTAAACAATTTCAGTATCAGCTGTTTTTTGTTTTTTGTTTTTTTCTTTTTTGAGATGGGCGCTGTGTCGCCCAGGCTGGAGTGCAATGACACAATCTTGCCTCATTTCAACCTCCACCTCCCGGGTTCAAGCAATTCTCCTGCCTCAGCCTCCCAAGTAGCTGGGACTATAGGCATGTGCCACCATGCCTGGCTAGTTTTTGTATTTTTAGTAGACATGGGGTTTCACCATGTTGGTCAGGCTGGTCTCGAACTCCTGACCTTGTGATCCACCTGCCTCGGCCTCCCAAAGTGCTGGGATTATAGGCATGAGCCACCGTGCCCAGCCTATCAGCTGGTTTAATATGAAACTCTGGCAGTATTTTCTTGGTATTTAATTAATTTTTGTTCTACTCGGATTAGTAGCTTTATACAAGGAAATCTGGGTTATTTCTGTGGTTTACAATAACAATTTAATAACTGTAATTATAATTGATAGCACATACTACTTTAGAAATCCCATACAATTTTGGAACATGTATTAGTACTATTCACAAAAATATAACCTAAAGAAGACTGAACATCATTTGGCAATCCCATGTACCTAACATGTCAGAAAATCCTGTTTACCTCTTTTCTGAATGTTTTCAAGGCTCTCTTTTTTTTTTTTTTTTTTTTGAGACAGAGTCTCGCTCTGTCACCCAGGCTGGAGTGCAGTGG
>NW_012103020.1:1372858-1374327 GCF_000951045.1 Mandrillus leucophaeus | reverse complement strand
TACTCGGGAGGCTGAGAGGAGAATCGCTTGAACCCAGGAGGTGGAGGTTGCAGTGAGCCAAGATTGCTCCACTGCACTCCAGCCTGGGCAACAAGAGCGAGACTCCGTCAAAAAAAAAAAAAAAAAAAAAACTGTTTCTAGTAGTCTTAATTGCATGTTACATTGGCAACTCTTAGCAATTTTAACTTTAATGTAAAACCTGGTAAGTTCTGTCCTGATAAGGTTTGACTATTTCCAGCAGAGCTAGGAGCATGGCCAACTCCACACATCCCCAGGCCTTACCTAGCTGGAAAGCAGGCAAATTAAACAATTTTCAAAAGCCAAAGAAGCAGTTTATGACCTTAAAGCATTTAGCAAACCTAATATTTGAACATAACTTAGACCATATGTTTACATTTTGAAGATATGGTATTTTACCAATCTTTAAAACCATCTTTATTTCCCAAAGATTGCTAAAGTCATGTGAACTAAAAGGCATTACACTTTCTAGTTTTCTGACAAAATATTTGATTTAAGCTCTTATTATTATTAAACCAATTAATTTAAAACTTTACACAGGAGATAAACAGTGACTTTCACTTTATATTTAACCAGTTTGCACAGAGAGAAAGAGACCAGAGACTGGTAAGAAATTCTTACCTTTTTGCCAGCATGTCAGGTTTCTGGGTTCTCTCGCCCTGAGCAGCCCTCACGACCCTGCTTCACCATATGCAAAGAGATGCATTGCTATGAATTAAGAATATTCATAGATAGTTTACAAATTTTGGAGAAACTAGGAAGAAAGAGAAATAAGACTCAAATTCTATTTGCAAGAGTATACTCAACAACTTAAAGTATCAGGAAGCCTAAAATCCAAAAAGTTCGTTTAAGGATAGAAAGCTGGTGTGCTCCATTAATTCCTGCAGGCCCGACAAAGGTAGCTTGGGAATTCCAGATGAATGCAACTAATGATGACTTGCTAGAAATGCATGGGAAACAAAATAACTCTTCACAGAACCAAATGAAAGCCTTCCACTGTAAACTAAAAAGCATCACAGTTTTGTATATATTGATACACAATCAGTCAGAGGCAAATAAACAGTAAACAAATGAAAACTAGAAATAAGGCTGGGTGTGGTGGCTCATGCCTGTAATCCCAGCACTTTGGGAGGCTGAGATGGGTGGATCACGAGGTCGGGAGTTTGGGACCAGCCTGGCCAACATGGTGAAACCCCATCTCTACTAAAAATACAAAAAATTAGGTGGGCACAGTGGCATGCAACTGTAATCCCAGCTACTCAGGAGGCTGAGGCAGGAGAATCACTTGAACCTGGGAGGCAGAGGTTGTAGTGAGCCGAGATCGCGCCACTGCATTCCAGCCTGGGTGACAGAGTGAAACTCCGTCTCAAAAGAAAAGAAAAGAAAAGAAAAGGAAATTCTAAGGAGGATTTAGTACTAGACCGCAGAGCCTCTGCCAAGAGCGTCCCCTT
>NW_012103020.1:1368942-1372723 GCF_000951045.1 Mandrillus leucophaeus | reverse complement strand
ATGAGCCAAGATCGTGCCACTGTACTCCAGCCCAGGTGACAGTGCAAGACTCCGTCTCAAAAAAAAAAAAAAAAAAAAAAGAGGTAAAAACAAACAGGAAACCAACCCTAAATTCTCCTACTCAATTTACCTTAGAGGTTACAGTTACCCTAGGGCCCAAAAAAACCCACATAATCAATATTTTGTTCCTGATACACAAATCAATCTCCCTACGTTCACCAATATCATTATACATTCTGTGCAATCAAGAAATCCACTTTAGGCACATGACCAATAAGTACTCTAGGCACTATCCACACAAAACAGTAAACATAGTATGAAGCAATGCAAGCATGTATGTGAAATTTGGCTTTACACTAAATCCAGCTTCATGCTTAACTATGTTAAAAAAAGAATTGCCGGCTGGGCATGGTGGCTCACGCCTGTAATCCCAGCACTTTGAGAGGCAGAGACGGGCGAATCACCTTAGGTCAGGAGTTCGAGACCAGCCTGGCTAACATGGTGAAACCCTGTTTCTACTAAAAATACAAAAAATTAGCTGGGTGTGGTAGTGAGCACCTGTAATCCTAGCTCCTCAGGAGGCAGAGGCTGAGCCAGGGGAATCACTTGAACCTGGGAGGCAGAGGTTGCAGTGAGCTGAGATCGCGCCATTGCACTCCAGCTTGGGCAATGAGAACAGAACTCTGCCTCAAACAAAAGAAAAAAAAACAAGAATTGCCAAACTGCCAATGCCAATGCATTTTTTACAATACTTCTTATTTTGCTTTAATCAAGACTAAGAGCTTTAACTATGAAAATGTTAATTAGCCAAATATCTCCAGTTCTTTATCAGGTTTTAAAGAATATTTTATTATTTGAACTTTTTCCACATCTTTCTCCCCTACTTAATGGCTCCTTACTACATTGTTTCATAAATAACCTTTGCAAATCTGTAATTTGAACTAACTTTTACATAACTTCTGAATTAGACAAAATTATTCTTTTTTCCACTAATAACCGATTCTGGCACATTTTATATACAGAATTACATGTTAACTGTAATTTTTATCCTTATTAACCTAAAACTT
This sequence comes from Mandrillus leucophaeus, assembly GCF_000951045.1. NCBI lineage: Eukaryota > Metazoa > Chordata > Mammalia > Primates > Cercopithecidae > Mandrillus > Mandrillus leucophaeus. Next base: position 1,371,656 of record NW_012103020.1, on the reverse strand, counting down.
TAGTGAAACCCTAAAAAGCAAGAAATCCTGAACTATCAGATATGGACATTTATAGATAAGAACAATTCCACAATTTCAGAAACATATTCCTATATTACAACCCGTTCTTAATTGGAAATGACTCAGATATTAAATGAGCATTGTTAGAAATACCAAATTTGTTAGAAATAGATAATCAGTGCCACAAAGAAAAGTCAGCATGGAGACAAAAGATCTCTCAGCAAGGCAATCTTTACTTTCTGCAGAAAGGGTGAGAACACACACGAACAAAGGAAAAGCAGACATATTTATCCCTTACGCATTTGGGTCAGCCTTACTGCTGTGCCCTGCATCCACTGGCTGGAGCGGGACCTCACACTCTTAAACTGATACCCGATTTGCTAATAGCTAAAACTTTTCTAAATAGGTAAGTGCAGGGAAGAACAAAGAAGTTGCTTATGAAAGGTTTAAGGAAGAAATAACATTTCCAAATAAGGAAGGGGCATAGGCTGTGAGCTGGAACGTGACTGTGAGCATGTCCAACAGTTACATAGGATAGAGCTTAATAAAGAGTTATTAGCACAAAGCAAGGAGGCTTGAAGAAAGTCTTTAAAAGAAACTATTATTTCTAACACTTAACGACTTATTACTTAACAAGAGGGGGAACTTTGAAGAGGAAACTTTTTACTTTCTACAAGCATTAAAAATAACTTTAAGATTTTAATTTATGGGCTGGGTGCAGTGGCTCACTCCTGTAATCCCAGCACCGTGGGAGGCCGAGGCGGGCCAATCACGAGGTCAGGAGATCATGACCATCCTGGCCAACATGGTGAAATCCTGTCTCTACTAAAAATACAAAAATTAACCGGGCATGGGGGTGTGTGCCTGTAATCCCAGTTACTCGGGAGGCTGAGAGGAGAATCGCTTGAACCAGGGAGTTGGAGTTTGCGGTGAGCGGAGATCATGACACTGCACTCCAGCCTGGTGACAGAGTGAGACTCCATCTCAAAAAAAAAGATTTTAATTTACATAAAAAGTCTACCTGAAACATTTATCCCATTCACTGTATGTTATTTTTTACTTTTAACAGGGGATACATGAGACATCAATCAACATACTTAAAATGAACCTTGGTTTGGAGGTGAGGAGGGAGCTTGGGGGCTTTCAGATCACAGGTAGGTGGGAGGCAAACAGTTGCATTCTTTTGATTTCCTGATTAGCCATTCCCAAGGAAGCAATCAGATATGCATTTATCTCAGTGAGACTTTGAATAGAATGGGAGGCAGGCTCGCCCCAAGCAGCTCCCAGCTTGAATTAACAACGACATTTAAAAATATCTAGCAAAGACAAACCAACGTAAAATTCAGACAAAATGTATGCTGACAATTCTGAAGGCATTTCTATCTTTACTCCACCAATAATTTTAAAGCTAGCTTGTTTATTAAAGTTATACTTTAAATAATGTGAACTTGAGAATTGCTTAGACCTATTTACTTAATTTATAAGTGCTTTTTTACTTATAAACTAATTTTGGTAGACACAACATGTAACAATAAGTGTACATACAAATAAACATATCTAGACATGCATACACACACATAAATGAAGATCCGGTAGCTTGGAACCTTAGCTATGAGATAGCAATACAAGCTTGCCCCAATAGATACTCCAGTGAAGGCTGTGAACCAAAATTTCCGTTAAAGAAGTTTCCATGGCAGTTTGATTTTTAAAGACCAAATCTCCCCAGACTCCAAAGAGTACTGGGGCCAAACTGTACCAAAGGAGGGTGTCACACATTAACCAGGTTCCCTGCTTAGAACAGCAGCACAAAAGCCTAGATACATGCAATGCCATTCCACTTTCCCTTTAGACAGTAAACTCCAGATTCCAAACAATGTTGGGGCCAGGCAGCATTGCAATTGCGACAGAAAATTCTAAGGAGGAGGTCTGGGCGCGGTGGCTCACGCCTGTAATCCCAGCACTTTGGGAGGCTGAGGCAGGAGACTCGCTTGAAACCGGAAGGCGGAGGTTGCAGTGAGCCGAGATTGCGCCACTGCACTCTAGCCTGGGCATTAAGAGCAAAAACTCCGTCTCAAAAGAAAAGAAAAGAAAAGAAAAGGAAATTCTAAGGAGGATTTAGTACTAGACCGCAGAGCCTCTGCCAAGAGCGTCCCCTTTGGACAGGCTGAGGTCCACAGGACCCAGGGAGCATCCTCCTGTGGGGTCCAATCTTAGAGTGTTAGATGTCTTAGACCTTAGGTGGGCACCAGTACCACGTGCAGGTTTTCCCCTCCAAGGCCTACCTCCTCCTATGAGCCTTATAAGAATAGCCATGAACTCTAATGAGACTAGGGTGCCAGGTGGGCTTTCTGTGCTTAGCCTGTAGAGTACCTAAGGGAAGAACTTAGCATAGGAAAAGAAAGTTTAAGTCTCCTGAAACACGTGGGAGTTTGCTCTGAGCTGCAGGGATCAGGGACCACCTGAATCCCCTTCCCCCTTCTGGGCAGGGCAATTATAAACAGCCGCTGAAAGACTGAAAAGAAAGGAAAAAAGAAAGAAAAGAGAGAAAGAAACAGAGAAAGAGAGAAAGAGAGAGAGAAAGAGAAAGAGAGAAAGAGAGAGAGAAAGAGAGAAAGAAAGAAAAAAGAAAGAAAGAAAGAAAGAAAGAAAGAAAGAAAGAAAGAAAGAAAGAAAGAAAGAAAGAAAGAAAGAAAGAAAGAGAGAAAGAGAGAGAG
>NW_012103020.1:1364776-1366267 GCF_000951045.1 Mandrillus leucophaeus | reverse complement strand
AGAAAGAAAGAGAAAGAAAGAAAGAAAGAAGGAAAGACCCAGAATTCCTTAAGCAGCTGTGAAAAGACCCAGTTCCCTTAAGCCAATCATGCGATGGGCAGTTAGGCGCCTCAACATGGAAACCCCTCAGTTTCACCGACCACCGGAAACCTGCAGCTGTCTCCATGCTTAGGCGTGGCCCACCAAGCGTCCCCTAGTTGGAAAGGAAAAGAGAGAGAGCGCCCCTGTATGGAGCGGAAACGAAAGGGAGTAAAATGAATCCCAAACTTTCGGCTTACCTCTTCCTCCTGCCTGATTCGCCAAAATGTTAATGGTGGAGGGTGTCCCAGTTCTTGGCTTCTTGAACAAAGAATTGGACAAAACGCACAAAGAAAGGAAGGAATGAAGGGTTTTATTGAAAATGAAAGTACACTCCATGGTGCGGGAGCGGGCCTGAGCATGGGGTCTCAAAGCCTGTTGCAGAATTTTTGAGAGTTGAAGTACCCTCTACTTGGGGTACGCGCTATGTAAATGGAGAGGATGAAGTACAGTTACAAAGGCATTTACTTGGCCTAGGCCCTATGGAGAGGATATTTCCTGTCGTAGGTGAAGTGAGAATGGGCTTTACGTTCCCTGCCTCTAGACTCTATTTTCCTGCCTTACCAGGGCCAATGGAAATGTACCCTAGAATAGAAGAAGACTGTTGAAAACTAAGATTTTAGTCTATTTTGGTGTCTGCTTAGAATAGTGCCTGACATGTAGAAGGCACTCAATAAATACTTGTGGAATGATGAATGAGTGAGAGGATGAGCGTATGAGTGGGAACCCAGCCAAGCCCTTGACCTGTGGTTTTCTCTGGGTTTCAGCACCCCAGCAGCTCTCCTGGCAGGGAGGCAGAGACCCTGGGGGCCACAGGGCAGGGCAGGCAAGATCTGGAAGTCAGTGATCAATGAGACTAGAATGAGTTACCCATAAAAGGAAAACTTTTCACTAACTCATCTGGAAACTCAAGAGTGAGGGTGTTCTGTCACCCCACTGAACACCAGGAGTGACTTCACTGATCCTTCTGCTCCATGTGTGTCAATCTAGAGCCGTGACTCCTGTCCAAGAGAGCGACCTTTCCACATACAAATAGAGAGTGTTCTAGACGGACCACATGCTGAGTTTCAGAAACAGAAATAATCACTTTGTGTGGTCTAGAAACACAGCTGTAATCCTGCTTAGAGCTGCTTTTTGTCTTTGTTTGCTTGTTTTGTTTTTTGGGGAGACAGGTGTCAGGAAATAGCCTTTATAATAATGACATTAAAAATTTTCTTCTCTTAGGGCCAGGCTTGGTGGCTCATGCCTGTAATCTCAGCGCTTTGGGAGGCCAAGGTGGGCGGATCACAAAGTCAGACATTCAAGACATACTTTTCACATGGTGAAACCCCATCTCTACTAAAAGTAACAAAAATTAGCCAGGCATGGTGGTGTGTGCCTGTAATCCCAGCTACTCGGGAGGCTGAGGCAGGA
>NW_012103020.1:1349942-1364726 GCF_000951045.1 Mandrillus leucophaeus | reverse complement strand
AATCACTTGAACCCGGGAGGCGGAGGTTGCAATGAGCCGAGATCGCACCGCTGCATTCCAGCCTGGCGACAGAGAGAGAGTCCATCTCAAAAAAAAAAAAAAAAAAAAGGGAACTTTCCATGATCAAAAAGTAGTACAATGCAATCCAGATGGGCTAGCTGAGGCTAAGAGTAGTCAATAAAATACTTGATTAATGGCATAAGAGTTGCCTCCAGGTACTGGTGTTCTGATTATATAATATCTACATTAAAAAAAAAAATCTAGTTCATGTGAAAGGGTGGACATGCTTTAGGCATTAGGCGACAGTAACTGTAATAGGACCAGTAAGGCAATGGCCCAGTCCAAACATGTCCATACGCTGTTATTCATTACAGTTATGTTCGAAAGGGCTAGAGCTCTAGGTAGCACTGAAACTTAACCAGCAGAAACTCTCCAGTAACCAGAAACTCTAATTTTTTATTTGTTTTTTTAGATATGGGTCTCACTTTCACCCAGGCTAGAATGCAGTGACTCACTGCAGCCTCAAATTCCAGGCAGTCCTCCAGGCTCTGGGCAATCCTCCTGCCTCAGCTTCTCAAACTGCTGGGATTAAAGGTCTGAGCCACTGCCCTCAGCCATGCAACTCCGATTAAAATAGTAGGCCGGGCACAGTGGCTCATGGTTTTAATCCTAACACCTTGGGAGGTGAAGGCAGGAGGATTATTTGGGCCCAGGAGTTCAAGACCAGCCTGGGAAACATCACAAGACCCTGTCTCTACAAAAAGTAAAATTAGCTGGGTGAGGTGGCACTCACCTTCAGTCTTGTGAGGCTAAGGGTAGGAGGATGGCTTGAGCACAGGAGAGCAAGGCTGCGGTGAGCCGTGATTACGCCACTGCACTCCAGCCTGGGTGACAGAGTGAGGCTTTGTCTCAAATAAAATAAAATAAATAATTTTAGTAGTGTCCACAAGAATCACCTGCAGACCCCAAAGATCTTAGACTTTGAATGTTCACCCTGACTGATCCCTTTACCTAGAATGCCCACTGATCTTAGACCAGTCTAAGTACCCGCCTCTCCATTTGGCTACCCCTCCTCAGCCTTCAAAACTCAGGTAAGATTTTCTCCTTAGCGAGGAGCCCTCTTTGAGCATAATTCACTTCCCCACTTCTCCTATAAGCCCCCACAGCATCTTTCACATTTCTGTGTAGTTAACACATTACATAGCATATTTTGTTTGTCTTTCCCTCTGCCCAGAAGGTAAGCTTCTCAGTCTATTCATGCACCTAGTAAAAGCAGTTACCACAGTAGGCAGCTCAACAAATGCACACTAAGAAATGTTATTCAGCCTTGAAAAGTAGTGAATTGGCCGGGCACAGTGGCTCATGCCTGTAATCCCAGCCCTTTGGGAGGCTGAGGCAGGCAGATCACCTGAGGTCAGGAGTTTGAAATCAGCCTAACAAACACGGTGAAACCCCATCTCTACTAAAAATACAAGATTAGCTCGGTGTGGTGGCAGGCACCTGTAATCCCAGCTACTCGAGAGGCTGAGGCAGGAGAATCGCTTGAACCCAGGAAGCAGAGTTTGCAGTGAGCCTAGATCGCGCCATTGCACTCCAGCCTGGGCAACAAGAGTGAAACTCCGTCTCAAAAAGAAAAGAAAAATAGTGAATTAATTTGATCAAATAAAAGGTGCTTAGAGAGCTCCATCTACAATAAACTTTGATGCTACAAAATTTTCCAGTGATCTTTAAGAGGAAAAAACTGAGAAGCAGTGTTCCCTTTTCTTTCAGTTTCTTCTTTCCAGGAGGATAGTAAGAAGTAATGATGCCTCTCTTTTTATGCTCAGAAAAATCTCAGATGAGGACAATCACCTTTATTTCTATTTTCAGCATGAGTTCTTGCTGTGAAAACGACTGACAGAAATTATATCCAGGTACCTACTGCTCTGTACTTTTTCTTTCTCTTCCAGGTTCAGGATGGCACATTCCTAATTCCCTCTTGACCACAAAATGTGAGGATCTAGCCTCAAATCTGCAACGCTTGTATCTAAGAAACAAATTGTTTTTCAATTTCCATTTAACAGAAATACAGATGCAGAGCCATGTAATCATCAGTCTTTGATCGCTCCGCAAATCACAGAACAAGGAACAAATCCTAGAGGGGATGGCAGGGAAGTTTTTGATCCTATAGTCCAGCAACCTCAACATGGAGCTGGAACTCTTTACCACATTAATAGCAAGGCAAGCAAGTGACAGACTTTTGCTTTTTAGTCCAATCTTTTTAAATCAATTATGAAAGATGACAAACATACACCTCTCTTGGGATACTTTAGATAGGGCCTTATATAAGTATTATGTGTCCTAAAGTCAGGCAGATCTTTCTTTATCCCCATCACATATTTTACATTTCTGAAAGTAAAACAGGAAATTACTTGAAGAAAATGCCTGGAAGAAAATCAAATATTTTCAAACTATTCAGAAGAATGGAATTTTTCAAAAATTGAAACTTGCCAAAGGGAACCAGGCATGGTGGGTCACACCTGGAACCTCAGTACTTTGAGAGGCTGAGACAGGAGGATCACTTGAGGCCAGCAGTTTGAGACCAGCCTGGGCAACACAGTGAGACCCTGTCTCTATAAAAAAAAAAAAAAAAAATTAGCCAGGCCTGGTGGTACATGCCTGCCGTCACAGCCACTCCAAAGACTCAGGTGGGAGGATCACTTGAGCCCAGCAGTTTGAGGCTAAAGTGAGCTATAATCACACCACTGCACTCCAACCTGGGCAAGAGAGCAAGATCATCTCTTAAAAAAAGGGAAAATAAAATAAAATAAAATAAACTTGCCAAAGGGGAAAAAAAGCAAGTAATGTCTAATTATTTAAAGACCAAAAAGAGAAAAAAATAGCTGTTATCCCACTATTATGCTATCATATTTGGATGTGCCTTTCATTGGGTTATTATTATTTGTATCTGGGAACATACCCGGACCTTCTCTGATCTCCTGTGTCCCAACAGTCCAAAGGAGGGGGATAGCCCGCTGCTCCTCCTTGTCTCATTGTCTGGCCATGGGGAATGCTTTGGCTGTCACTTGCAGCTCGGCTTCTGAGTCTGTAGTGATGGGGGAAGTGCCTAGCTGGTTTTATCTTTTCTAGATGCAGAGGATGCAACAGGGAACCAGAAACGCCTTCCTGAAAATGTCATTTGTTTGTATTTTCTGAGTCTCTTACAGAATCTCTGGGACTCATGCAGAGGCAGAAAAGGATACTCTCTATCTTCCATGACTTTTATTAAATCCTGAGATTTTAAAATGTAGTAACTGGGACTCATTCTGATCTTAGTTGAATGAATTCTCATTACTGTGTTTCTTTTCCATGTTAAAGAAATATAATATTTGTGCTCCCTTAAAACTAAAATTACAACTGAAATCAGGGTAGTGAATGGTTCACTTAGAGTGGAAGGTTTAAAGCACTAGAAGAGTTTATATTTAATAAAATTACTCACTTGGCCTGGTGCAGTGGCTCACGCCTGTAATCCCAGCACTTTGGGAAGCCAAGGCAGGTGGATCACCTAAGGTCAGGAGTTCAAGACCAGCCTGGGCAACGTGGTGAAACCCTGTCTCTACCAAAAATACAAAAAAATTAGCCGGGCCTGGTGGCAGGTGCCTTTAATCCTAGCTACTCAAGAGGCTGAGGCAGGAGAATCACTTGAACCCAGGAGACAGAGGCTGCAGTGAGCTGAGATTGCACCATTGCACTTCAGCCTGGGTGACAGAGCAAGACTCCTTCTCCAGGAAAAAAAAAAAAAAAAAAAAAATTACTCACAAATCTGTAATTGCCTCCTCCTTCTACTTGGTTTTACATTTTTCTATATTCATTTTCACAGAATGTGAATGTGATTTATTGCAAGTTACTGCCAATACCTTTTGAAGTCCATATGGGTAAATATTACAAGTAAATAACTAATATAAATTTTTTTTTTTTTTAGAGATGGGGTCTCTCTCTGTTACCCAGGCTGGAGTACGTGTGATTACAGCTTATGGCAGCTTCAACCTCCTGGGCTCAAGCAATCTTCCTTCTTTAGGCTCCCAAGTAGCTGAGACCACAGGCACATTCCACCATGCCAGGCTAATTTTTTTTTCTTTTTTTTTTTTAGAAACAGGGTCTCAGTATGTTGCCCAGGCTGGTCTCAAGCTCATGGGCTAAGTGATCTTCTTGCTTCAGCCTCCCAAAGTGCTGGGATTACATGCATGAGCCACAGTGCCTGGCCTAAAACATTTTCTTAATCATCACTATGTGCTTATGTGTTCTGGCACTGTTCTGTATGCTATGGAGAAAGGCTAATAAGATATTTTGGGTCCTTTATTTATTTTTTATGGGGAAGCCAGTTGTTCAGAATATTTTGGATCCTTACGTAGACTATAACCCAGAGACTCAGATAAGGAGTGATACCTTATTTGTACTATTTATCCACAAGTCAGGCATTACCTTTGAAATGTTTTTCTAGTAGTGCTAATGAGCTTGTGCTGCACCAACCACTTACTCCTTAGTGGCCTCTTCTTTGACTCGTGCATACATTTTCTAGAAGTCTTATAGTAGGGACTGTGGGTTTTGTTCTTGAAACAAAACAGAGATAACTAGAACACACAGGCTTCTAATTCCCAAGTCTGGCCTGCTTTCTATCATCCTCTAACCTGCTAATCACAGCTCCACGAAGAAGGGAGCCAAGTGCAGAGAGGAACATGTTTCCCAGTTTTAATTGCAACAGTTATGTAACAGCATGTGACACCAAGATCTAATAAACTGGCAAAGATCAAATCAACAAATACATAGCATGATATATGATGATAAATGAGAAATATATAATGTAAGTTTATTTTATTTATCTTGGGATAATGCTGAAAGGAAGAACAGAGATAATTAAAGGGAGAAAGTAATTTGTTTGCAAATATTAGGAACATCTTCTGAAAAGGCCAAGAGGCAGAAAGGAAACAGAGACTGTGGAAATGATGTATGAAAAATAAGGAAACAAAAGTAACTGAGGGACTTATAGACTGTATATCAGCAAACACATGATGGGTAATGAAGGCCATTGAGACAGAACTAACTGGTGGAAAGTGCTGGAGCCTGCAGTCAATATCTTTAACTTTATTTAGAAGGGTGCTATAGAATTTTTGAGGCCTAATAGACCATAGAAGTGGCATTTGAGAGAAGGATTTTAAGATCCTTAAGAAAATAAACCATTTAGAATCAGCCAGATTGATAAGGAAGGGTAATGTTCTGTTTATAGCAGAAGAGCTATGAGAAGTTCAGAGAAAAAAAACAACAGTATAATTTAGTTATTAACTATAGGGGCAGGGGGCAGAAAATAAGACTCAGCATTCCTAAAAGATGAAGTTCATGATCTGCCTTACTCTTTGGTAGGATTTATAGGCATTGCAGGGTTACAGTTTTTACATCATAGGCAGTGTCTGCCTTCACGGCAAACATGGGTTTCCAAGTCTCCTGGCAGCCGTTTAGCCTCAGAATATGTCTGATAATGACAGCACAGATTCTTTCTTCCATCCATTCTCACAGGTACAGTGGTAATCTCAACTTTTTAGAGTCGGAAGGAAACTCAGCAGACATTCTAGTTCAACTTTCTCAGTTTACAGGTTAGAGAGGATATATGATTTGTTCAAGGCCACACAGTTAGTTTAGTGCTGAAGGAGAGTAACACCCAGGCTTACAGGTTCTCAGTAGTGTTCCCAAATGTATTTGTTTCTATTTCAAATATGCCAAATGTATGTTTATTCTATTTTAAAAGGACCAGTTAGCCAATTATTCTTCTAGGTTTTGAAAAAATGATAAAGTACCATGATAAACATAAAACAGTGAAGTTATACCACTTTTTAAAAACAATTTTAAAAAATAGAGGTTGGGCATGGTGACTTATGCCTATAATCCCAGCACTTAGAGAGCACCAGGTGGGTGAATCATTTGAAGTCAGGAGTTTGCCACCAGCCTTGCCAACATGGTGAGTAGAGATGGCGTTTCACCATGTTGGGCGTGGTGGCAGGCACCTGTGATCCCAGTTACTTGGGAGGCTAAGGCAGGAGAATCACTTGAACCTGGGGAACAGAGGTTGCAGTGAGCCAAGATCACACCACTGCACTCCAGCCTGGGCAAGACAGTGGGACTTGGCTCAAAAAAAAAAAAAAAAAGTGAGATGGGGCTCACTCTGTTGTCCAGGCTGGTCTTGAACTCCTGGGCTCAGGCTATCCACCTGCCTCAGCCTCCCAAAATGCTGGGATTATAGGCGTGAGCCACTGCACTCCTGCCTTTTTCTTTTCTTTTCTTTTTTCTTTCTCTTTGTTTTTTTCTGAGACAGAGTCTCACTCCCTTGCCTAGGATGGAGTGTGGTGGCATGATTACAGGTGTGAACCATCATACCCAGCTTTATCTCACTTTTTTTTCTTTTTGAGACAAAGTTTCACTCTTGTCACCCAGGCTGGAGTGCAGTGGCTCATTCTCCACTCACTGCAACCTCCACCTCTCGGGTTCAAGCAATTCTCCTGCCTCAGCCTCCTGAGTAGCTGGGATTACAGGCACCTGCCACCATGCCTGGTTAATTTTCTATTTTTAGTAGAGATAAGGTTTCCCTATGTTGGCCAGGCTGGTCTCAAACTCCTGACCTCAGGTGATCCACTTGCCTCAGCCTCCCAAAGTGCTGGGATTACAGGCATGAGCCATCACGCCCCTATCTTACTTTTATCTAACATTTTTATTTCAAATATTTCAGACATACAGAAAAAGATATAGTATAATAAATACACATGTACATACCACCTTGCTTGAAAATATCCTAACATTTTGCCATTTTTTTGCTTCACGTCCTTTAAAATAAATAATACAATAAAAATACAGGTAAAGTTTCTCTGTATTCCTCCCCATCTCATTCCCCTCTCTCCCTTCCTCCTCAGAGGTAACCACTATCCTAAAATACATATCATCTCCCTTCATATTTTTACACTTTTATAATACACATAGGTATCTACAAACAACAGATAACATTTTTCTTATTTTTAAGTATATGGCATCATACTCTACATATCCTTTTACAATTTGCTTTTTCCATTCAACATTATATTTTTGAGATTTATCCATGTTGATACATGTAGTTCTATTTCTTCTGTTTTCACTGATACATAGTATTCCCATTCTTTCTTTTTTTCTATTGATTTTCTGCTTACAAAAATAAAAATATATAAACCTCCAATTTTTTGATTCATTATTATTATAATCAGTAAGTAGCAAACTAAGTCACTCTGACATGAAGAGTCAGGTTTAAATGCTTGGGAAATAAGGAGGTGGAGGTTGCAGTGAGCCAAGATCATGCCACTGTACTCCAGCCTGGGTCACAGAGGGAGACTCCATCTCAAAAAAAAAAAGAAGAGATAAAAAAATAAATACCTGGGAAATAATTTTTCAGAAACAGTGAAGCTAAAGCAAAACTGAAATTGTAGGTCCTACATTTCAATGACACCATGAAAAATGTTAAGAAGCCATTGAAATGAAATTTTTAGAGAGTCAAACACAAGATTAACATTATCTTTTGTTTACAGAAAAGACAAGGCTGAATATTATATTTGCATAACAGTTACCACAAAATGTAAGTGAAATCTATATGATTATTCTATCTCAGCAACAGAAAATGGCTTTTCTAAGCCTATTTATTAAAAACGGCAAAAAGCAAATTTTCTGTAACCTCAAACATTTTATTTTAGTAGCTTCAACAAGAATAATTTTTTATTACAGGTAATTACATTGGTTAATTGTTATAGAAAGTTTGTTGACTCTAAGTTTAAATTATAAACTATGTGTCAGCACTGTCATGGGTACAAGAAGGAAAAAAAAACGTAGAAAAAAATTATAGACTGCTTGATCTAGGAGGCTGATTTTTCTTAGTAATGTTATAATTAAACCAAAAGTTTAGGGTAAAACATTAAGCTTTTTCTTGTTAATTTAGATGTATAACTAATATATAACACTAATATAATATATAAGGGTATTCTTTTTAAGTAAGTTGCCTTCCTAGAAAAATAAATAAATGATTTAAACAGATTAAAATCCATGTAGAATCTGACTTTTCCAGGACACAGTTGTAGCAACAAACCATAAGTTATGTCTCCATTTTCTATTAATATTAATTTAGGTCTTTTTGTTTTATTTTTTATTTTTTTGAGATGGAGTTTCACTCCTGTTGCCCAGGTTGAAGTGCAACGGTACGATATCGGCTCACCACAACCTCCGCCTCCTGGGTTCAAGCAGTTCTCCTGCCTCAGTCTCCCTAGTAGCTAGGATTACGTGCGCCTGCCATCACACCCAGCTAATTTTGTATTTTTAGTGGAGACGGGGTTTCTCCATGTTGGTCAGGCTGGTCTCGAACTCCCGATCTCAGGTGATCCGCTTGCCTCGGCCTCCCAAAGTGCTGGGATTATAGGCATGAGCCACCGCGCCCGGTCTAATTTACGTCATTTCTAATTTTTTGCTATTACAATGTTTTTGGTACTGTTCTGGTACTTACCGTCTTGAGCACATGTCAGAGTTTCTATAGGGTACATACCTAAAAATGAAATGTTAGGTCATAGGGTATGAGTATCTTCATCTTTACTAGATATTGTCAAATTCCTTTTCAAATCAACTCTACCAATAAGCACTATATATACAAATGCATTGCTTGGCATTGTTAGATTTTTGAAATTTTTGTAAAGATGATGGGTATAAAATGTTTACATATTAATTGTTTTTTGTTTGCATTGCCCTGGTTACCAGTAAAGTTGAAGATCTTGTCTTATATATGTATTAGTTATTCAGCATTCTTCTTCCATGAATTCTTATTCTTTGTGAATTTCTATTTAGAGTGTTTCTCTTTTTCTTGTCCATTGGTAGAAATTGTATAAATATTCTGAATCTTAGTCCTAGTCCTTCCTAATGTCTTGCATATATCTTCTACCTATGGCTTATTTTTTCGCTTTCATTATGGTGACTTTTGTTGTATAAAAATTGTTTACCTGTAATCCCAGCACTTTGGGAGGCCAAGGCAAGGGGATCACCTGAGACCGGGAGTTCGAGACCAGCCTGACCAACGTGGAGAAACCCTGTCTCTACTAAAAATACAAAATTAGCTGGGTGTGGTGGCATGTGCCTGTAATCTCAGCTACCCGGGAGACTGAGGCAGGAGAATCACTTGAACCCGGGAGGCGGAGGTTGCGGTGAGCCGAGATCACGCCATTGCACTCCAGCCTGGGCAACAAGAGCGAAATTCAGTCTCAAAAAAAAAAAAAAAAATTGTTCATATTAGTATACTCCAATTTATCAATTGGTTCCTTCTGTTTTGTAATTTTATGCTTTGAGATATCCCTCCTTATCTGAAGTCACAAAAGTATTTTCTTTAAAAAATTTTGGAATTTTTCTTTTCATTTTTTGTTAATTCATTTGCAATTTTTTCTGCTTATATTATGAGGTAAGAGGCTAACTTTATTATATTTTACCATATGGGTACCCCGTAGTTTCCACATCACTTACTGAAGAGCCCATCATTTCCTCTCTGGTTTGTAACCAGTCATATACTAATTTACATATATGTATGAGCATTTATCTCAGTTCTATATTCTTTTCTATTAGCTATTTGTCCTCTACCAACTATCTTAATTCTTAATAGCTTTGTAAGTCTTTATATTCAGTAGAGTAAGTCACCCCCTACACACACACCCTTTCCTTCAGTTTTTTTTTTGTTGTTGTTGTTTGTTTGTTTTGAGACGGAGTTTCGCTCTTGTGGCCCAGGCTGGAGTGCAATGGCATGACCTCAGCTCACCACAACCTCCGCCTCCTGGGTTCAAATGATTCTCCTGCCTCAGCCTCCCGAGTAACCGGGATTACAGGTGCCTGCCACCACGCCCGGCTAATTTTGTATTTTTAGTAGAGACAGGGCTTCTCTATGTTGGTCAGGCTGGTCTTGAACTCCTGACCTCAGGTGATCCGCCCACCTCGGCCTCCCAAAGTTCTGGATTACAGGCATGAGCCACCATCCCCAGCTCCTTCATTTTTTAATGGTATATTTTTTAGCCCTGTATTTATATTAGACTTCAAACTATGGGAACTTGACTAGACAAAAAATTCATTCATGCGAAGAAATTGCAGACAGTCCAGATGATGGCCAACTGTGTGTGCTGACAAAAATATGAGAAACTCTGCCTCCAATTAGTACTGAGTTGTGAGGAAACAGGAAATTGAATTGTAGGGAGAAGCAGGAAATGTTATTGCAACCAAATAGCCAACAGGTAAAAGGGAGTTAAGATGGTCCTGGGACCCTGCTTCATTACTGTTGTTTTCCTGAATAAGTCTTTTGAAATGAGATATGATTGGATAAGAAAAGTCTTTGCAAGAACTTATATTAGCTCTCGTATCAACTTTATTTATTTATTTTATTTTATTTTTATTATTTTAGAGAGAAAAATTTATTGCAAGATGGCTGAGCAAGGAGACAGAAGATGGGCTCAAATCTGCCTCCTCTCCTCAGCTCACAAGCAGCATATTTAAGGACAGTGGTTTTAGGAGCTCTCATATCAACTTTATCATACTGACTTGATTCCTGAGCAGGTTTAAAGGAATAATATGAGGATATTGAGTATTTGTCAACTTTCAGCTTAGGAGAAAGTTAGTCACTCTTACATGAAGAGTCAGGTTTGAATACTTGGGAAACAATCTCTTCAGGAACAATGAAGCTAAAATAATGTGAGGTGGCACATGTAATTGCACTGGAATCTGCCTGCAGCTACAGTTCTCATGTAAACTGATTAATGTGATGATGCTTGTTCCAAAGCTCAAAAGGCTCCCCAGAGCGCTGCTGAACCCCAGTCCTACATTTGGCCTCTTTAGTTTGTTAACAAAGATTTGAAGGACAACAGTCTAGATGGAAACATGAACAAGATATCAATAAATAGAATGCTCCTTCCTCACCTCCCTGCCAACATCCCCCAGCAAAAAAAAAAAAAAGTACAAATGGAATGAGCATTCCGTTCAGCATAACAACTGGGATTTGTACTGAGAAAAGAAACAATAGGCATATATATGTGTATATATGTATATATATGCCTATTGTATGTATACATATATATGTATATATATGCCTATTGTGTGTATATATAGTATATGTATATATACATATATATGCCTATTTTGTGTGTGTGTATGTGTGTGTGTGTGTGTATATATATACACACACACACACACACATACACTTGCTCTCTCACCCAGGCTGGAGTGCAGTGGTGTGATCTCAGCTTACTGCAACCTCTGCCTACCCAGTTCAAGCAATTCTCCTGCCTCAGCCTCCCCAGTAGCCGGGATCACAGGCTCCCACTACCTTATATTTTTAGTAGAGACGTGGCTTCACCATGTTGGCCAGGCTGGTCTCAAACTCCTGACCTCAGGTAATCCACCCACCTTGGCTTCCCAAAGTGCTGGGATTACAGGCGTGAGCCGCCGCACCTGGCCAAGATTTACCTTTTGGAATATAGTTAGGTTGAACCCTATGAAATGGCTGTTTTGGTAGGTCAGAAATGGCCAAATACCAGCAGATTCACAGGGTTCAGCTCTATAAAACAGGCCACAGTTCCACAAGCCTCACGATTTCATTCAGCAAACATTTATTGAGGCCCTAATGTAGTCTTTGTTTTCAGGCAACTTTCATTCTAGTGAGGGATTCTAAAATATAAACAAATAATTGCAAATCAGAATGATGAATGCACTAGTAAAGGCACAGGGTAGCATAAAGGAAGGTGTCATCGGGTCAGCTCAGTCAGGCAAGGAAAGACTTTACAAAGCAGGTAATGTTTAGTTGAGTAGTTAGAAAGGAGTTGGGTTGGTTGAGGGATGGCTAGTGTCTTTTTAGATGGAGTGAACTACCTGTGTAAGATCTTTGGGGCACAACACGGGATGGCAAGTTCAAGGAATAATGCAGTTAAATCATTTAGGATGTCTGGATCTATAGGGGAGGGAAGGTAGCTGAAGGCTGCAGGAAAATAGGCGTAAGGACAGAAAATAAGTGTGGAGAGAGACTAAACAGGTATGGATTGTCGAATGAACAAGTATAGGTTGCCTTCAATGTCATAATATAAGAAGTTTGACTGTAACGACACAACAAAATTTTTTTTTTTTTAAGACAGAGATTTGCTCTTGTTGCCCAGGCTAGAGTGCAATGGCACAAACTCAGCTCACTGCAACCTCCGCCTCCCAGGTTCAAGTGATTCTCCTGCCTCAGCCTCCTGAGTAGCTGGGATTACAAGCACGAACCACCATGTCCGGCTAATTTTTGTATTTTTAGTAGAGACGGGGTTTCACCACGTTGGGGCCAGGCTGGTCTCAAACTCCTAACCTCAGGTGATCTGCCTGCCTCGGCCTCCCAAAGTGCTGGAATTACAGGGGTGAGCCACCATGCCCGGCAGGATATAACAAATTAAATATCTGCAATCAGATTATGGTAGGCTAGTGAAGTTTTAGCTGGGAGTTAACACGATTGACTTACCATTTTAGAAGGTAAGTAATTCTGTGAACTTAACAGTAGGGAGATTTGCTTAGAGTTTACAGGTATGAAGAAGTGAACTAAGTAACAATCTGGAGATGCAGAGAATGGGAAGGAGTAAGAGATATGGTAGAAGTAAAATTGAAAGGGCTCAGAATACTTTGCTAGTCCTTGAGTTCTCTTGAAATATGTGACATATTTTCTTTATTGAAAGTTCTGTATGACTAAAATATCTGCACTGTGACTTTACAACAACTGTTATTCTGGACATCTTAATAAAATCACTGCATAGTGAATTTAATTAATTACCATCTAATCTTAAAATGAATTTTAAAACTCGGGTTAATTTTTCATTCTATTTGTTTTCTATTTGAGACATTATAGATATAACCACAATCTTCATAGAATCTTCTACTGCAAAGGAACATTCCTTTTCCTAGTTCTGAATGAAAGTATTTCTGATATGTGAGGAATTTTCATTCCTAAAGGGGAAGCAGTAATGCCCACAATCTTCTCATCATCATGCCACTTGATAAAGGAAAAAGTTAATTTAATTCTTTTAAAATTTATTTCAAAAAACAGAACTCTTCACGAATTTGTATGTCAGCCTCCTGCAGGGACCATGCTAATCTTCTTTTTATCATTCCAATTTTAGTATATGTGCTGCCGAAGTGAGCTGCTGATATGCTCTTAATCCATTTTTTTCCCCTGGAAATCACTATCCATAAGAAATAATGTCAGAACATGAGTTTTTTATTAGTTTAATTATTAAATTGAGCAACAATTATTTGAAATTATATGTCCATGTGTGAAAATCAAATAACAATATTTAACTTTCATAATTCTTCCAACTTGTTCACTAAAATCTTACCCTAAAAGCTAAATAAAATAATTTTTTTCTAGAAATTTTTTTAGTGATTCTATTCAATGGGGAAAAACATTATATAATGTGTTTTATTATACTGGACAGTGTTGTTTCTAGTCAATGAATGCTATCTGACAGGACAAATAGTTGGCACCAAAACCACTAACACATTCAGAATCTAATCTCCCCTGAATCCAGCTTGAATTCTCAAAAACTGGCTGTGGCGTATACTGTACTTTGTAATAGAAAATTCACTTTAAAAAGTGGACAAAAATGGTTACCTCAGCTCTATTGTTAAAGACTGCTCAATACATTTTTTTCACAATTAAGATAATATTTATTTTTTTATCTATGTATTTGAGACAGGGTCTTGCTCCATTGCCCAGGCCAGAGTAAAGTGGTGTGATCGACTCTCTGTAGACTTGAATCTCCAGGTTCAAGTGATCCTCCTAACTCAGACTCCTGAGTAGCTGGGACTACAGGCATGTGACACCACACTTGGCAATTTTTTTTTTTTTGGTAAAGACAGGATTTTTCTTCGTTGCCCAAGCTGGTCTTGAACTCCTGGCCTCAAGCAATCCTCCCACCTCAGCCTTCCAAAGCACTGGTAGTACAGGCACTAGCCATCATGCCCAGCCATTAATACATTAATATTTAAATTTTATGGTCATGTCAGTGTTTGGAAAATGTGTTAGATTTTCTAATTTAGGCTTCCTTTATATCTCTGGTCTACATCAAAGAGAAGTAACTGAACTATTTGATTCTGTGCCTATTGTTTAATCAATTAATTAATTTTTAATTTTTTAATTTT
Source organism: Mandrillus leucophaeus (assembly GCF_000951045.1). Lineage (NCBI taxonomy): Eukaryota > Metazoa > Chordata > Mammalia > Primates > Cercopithecidae > Mandrillus > Mandrillus leucophaeus. Next base: position 1,350,512 of record NW_012103020.1, on the reverse strand, counting down.
TTTGAGATGGAGTCTCACTCTGTTGCCTAGGCTGGAGTGCAGGGGCATAATCCTGGCTCACTGCAACCTCTGCCTCCCGGGTTCAAGCAATTCTCCTGTCTCAGCCTCCTGAGTAGCTGGGATTAGAGGCGTGCACCACCACACTGGGCTAATTTCTGAATTTTTAGTAGAGATGGGGTTTCACCGTGTTGGCCAGGCTGGTCTCTAACTCCTGACCTTAAGTGATTCACTCACCTCGGCTTCCCAAAATGCTGGGATTACAGGGGTGAGCCACTGCACCCAGCCTTCTGTGCCAATTTTTAGCTTTTGCAATCATTTCATATTCTATACCTCACACTCTGTCTTATTTTGACTTCTTCAATATATAGTACATTTTTATTGTATTATGATCAGTCAGGCCGGGCACTGTGGCTCATGCCCGTAATCCCAGCACTTTGGGAGGCTTAGGCAAAAGAAATCACTTAAGTCCGGGAGGCGGAGGTTGCAGTGAACCAAGATCATGCTGCTACACTCTAATCTGAGCGACAGAACCAGACTCCATCTCAAAAAAAAAAAAAAAAAAAAAAAAAA
>NW_012103020.1:1347714-1349692 GCF_000951045.1 Mandrillus leucophaeus | reverse complement strand
CAATGGTATAACAGTAAAAATGCTTTTTATGGACTACTGTTGTTAAACCTTCGTTATACTTTAACCTTCGTTAAAGATCAATAAAACATAGTGCTTTTGGATTTGATAGCTGCTGTTTCAAAGGGTCATTTTATTTTATCTTATTTTATTTTGAGACAGGGTCTTGCTCTATTGCCCAGGCTGGAGTGCATTGGCGCTACCATAGGTCACTGCAGCCTCAGACTCCTGGGCTCAAGTGATCCTCCCACCTCAGCCCCCTGAGTAGCTGGAACTATAGGCACATGCCATCATGCCTAGCTAATTTTTTAATTTTTTGTAGAGATGAGGTCTTGCTGTGTTGCCCAGGCTGGTCTTGAACTCCTGGCCTTGAGTGATCCTCCTGCCTCAGCATGTTAAATAATACTGTACTTTAAAATGAAAAAAATAAATTCTTCTGTATGCAATCACATTTCAGCATTTAGCAACTCTGAAAAGAATTTAGAAAAGGTAACAATTGGCTACAAGGCTAAGCCCGACAGAATCTGTTTCTGCTAAGCACAGCTAGTTCTTTCTTCATTCCCACTGAGGAATGTGAAAAACAATGATACTAAATCTAAAAAAAAAAAAAAAAGTGTGTCAAATTCAAGTATTTGTGTTTCTTTTTCTTTTCTTTTCTTTTCTTTTTTTTTTGAGACGGAATTTCGCTCTTGTCACCCAGGCTGGAATTCAGTGGTGTGATCTGGGCTCACTGCAACCTCCACCTCTCAGGTTCAAGTGATTCTCCTACCTTAGCCTCCTGAGTAGCTGGGATTACAGGTGCCCACTACCACGCCCAGCTAATTTTTGTATTTTTAGTAGAGACAGGGTTTTGCCGTGTTGGCCAGGCTAGTCTCGAACTCCTGACCTCAGGTGATCCACCTGCCTCAGCCTCCTAAAGTGCTGGGATTACAGGTGTGAGCCACTGAGTCTGGCCTATTTCCTAAGTATTTTAACTACATATTGCTACTTAACAAACTACCCCGACTTCATGGCTTAGAACACAACCATCTTATTTGCTCACAATTTAGCAGGTCATCAATTTGGTCTGTGTTCAGCTGGGTTGTTCTTTTCTGGTCTCTCCTGGGGTCGTTCATATAACTGAAGTCATGCGGCATCGTGGCTGGAGCTGGATGATCTGGGATGGCTTCCTTTACACATCTGGGGTTACTGTTAGCTGTAGATGGAGCACCTCTCTCCCTGTGATCTCTCATTCCCATGGAGGGTAGCTCAGGCTTCTTTGCGTGGTAGTCTCAGGATTTCAAGAGGGTGAGAGCTCAGAAAGTCACTTCCATAGCATTCCGTTGGTCAAAACAAAGTACAAGTCGCGCCCAAATTCAAGGCAATGAAGAAACAGTCTCTATCTTTTGATGGAAAGAGATGTAAAACCACATTTCTTTTTTATTTAAAAAAATTTTTTAAGTAAAAAGAAAAAAAAATTTAAGTAGAGACAGGGTCTTACTATTTTTTCCAGCCTTGTCCCAAGTTCCTGGACTCAAGTGATTCTCCTGCCTTGGCCTCCCAAAGTGCAGTAACTACAGGTGTGAGCCACCATGCCTGGCCTAAAGTCACACTTAACAGGAGTGTATACAAAAAGGTGGGAAGAATTTGTGACTATATTTTTTCAATCTACTGTGTTAACATTGGCTCAAAATTCAGAAACAATACATAAAAATATTGAATTTGATTACACTGAAATAAAAAAATCTTATACTACAAAAATACCATAAGTAAAATAAAAAGTTAAATCACAAACTTGGAAGAATATTTGTAATTTATAGCACAGACTAAAGTTTAATGTCCCTAGCATATAAAGAGCTTCTAAAAAACAGCAGAAGGAAGGACTGACACACTACAGGAAAATGCACTAGAGATATAAACAGACAGATTGCAGAAAAAGAAATGCATAGAGTCCTTAACCATTAAAAAAAAATGTTTTTATGGTCCTTAACCATAAAAAAAA
>NW_012103020.1:1338766-1346044 GCF_000951045.1 Mandrillus leucophaeus | reverse complement strand
TATATATATAGCTAAGAAAGAAGGATTTTGGCTTATCCTTTCCATTTTTTCTTTGTATAAGCTATATATAACATATTTTATATGTTATATATATGCTATATGGTATATAGATACATATATATATAGCTTATATAAAAAAATGAGAAGAACGATAAGCCAAAATGATTCTACATTGGGAAGTGGAAGGAACAGATGGAAAGAATATGGAGAAAGGGTATCACTATTTAACAACTCCTGATAAAATAATGAATCAATGGCTTCTAACATCATGAAGAGAAAAGCACCAAATATTATGCACCTCCTTATGGATGTATGAACATGACCTACAGATAATTCCTGCCAAAGCCAGGCACAGTGGCTCACCCCTGTAATCTCAGTATTTTGAGAGCCTGAGGTGGGAGGATCACTTGAGACCAGGAGTTCGAGACCAGGAGTTCAAGACCAGCCTGGGCAACATAGAGAGACCTTGTCTCTATAAAAAAAATTTAAAAATTAGCATGTGCTTGTAGTCCCAACCACTTGGGAGGCTGAGGTTGGAGGATTGCTTGAGCCCAGGAGTAGGAGGCTGCAGTGAGCTATGATAGCACCACTGCACTCTGGCCTGGGCAACAGAGGGAGACCTTGTCCCTAAAATAAATAAACAAATAGGAATGATCGAACCTCTAAATCTAAATACCAATTTATAAGCAATATGGGGGAGAGGAACATGTTAAAACAAGACAAACACATATGGTTGCAATAAGCAAAATCCAGAGTGAAAAATTCTACAGATCAAATGAGTCACTTTATTGAAACCATAAATTGCAAAGAAAAGTAGAAGAGAGATGGAGGAGCAATCTATAGAAAAAGAGACTTAAAGATGTATTTACCATTTGTGGACTTTTTTTTCTTTTTTGAGATGGAGTCTCGCTCTGTCGCCCAGGCTGGAGTGCCATGGCGTGATTTTGGCTCACTGCAACCTCCGCCTCCCAGGTTCAAGCAATTCTCCCGCCTCAGCCTCCCAAGCACCTGGGATTACAGGCACCCGCCATCATATCTGGCTAATTTTTGTATTTTTGTAGAGATGGGGTTTCTCCATGTTGGCCAGGCTGGTTTTGAACTCCTGACCTCAGGTGATCTGCCTGCTTCAGCTTCCCAAAGTGTTGAGATTACAAATGTGAGCCGCCGCACCCGGCCACCCATTTGTGGACTTTAATTGGATTCTGACTTAAGAAACAAACTGAAGGGAGAGAGAAATCCTTTATGCAGTAGTTGAGGAAAATTTGATCATTGATCATTGACTAGATAATTAACAATAGTAAACAATTATTATTATTTTACAGACATATATCCAGTATCATAGATTTGACTTTATAACCTTATTCACATGTCTCAAATTAGTGTTAGCTGTAGGTGGGCCCTCCGTTGTGGTGGTCAAAGGCAATGGATAGGAATATGAATACAAGATTTGCCATGAGTTGATAATTGGTAAATCCGGGTGGAGTGCACATAAGGATTCATTATACTATTCTCTTTACTTGTGTTTGAAATTTTATACAATAAAACATTAGAATAAAAAAAGTATGAAGTTTTTTTAAGATAAGGAAACTCTTTTTTTTTGTTTTTGCGTTTTTGAGACGAGTCTCGCTCTGTCGCCAGGCTGAAGTGCAGTGGTGCGATCCTGGCTCACTGCAATCTCTGCTTCCCAGGTTCAAGCGATTCCCCTGCCTCCGTCCCTTCCCGAGTAGCCGGGACTACAGGTGCGCGTAACCACACGCAGTTAATTTTTTGTATTTTACTAGAGACGGGGTTTCACCATGTTGGTCAGATGGTCTTGATCTCCTGACCTCAGGTGATCTGTCCACCTTGGCCTCCCAAAGTGCTGGGATTACAGGTGTGAGCCACCTTACCTGGCCTGTTTTTTTTTTTATTTTTATTTTTTTGAAACACTCCTGGTAGACTCTGTAAAATACCTAGAATTGTGGCGATTCATCCTATGATTACCAGAAGGATGAAGCCAAAACATTCTTTTTTTATTGACACAGAATCTTGCTCTGTCGCCTAGGCTGGAGTACAGTGGCATGAACATGACTCACTGCAACCTTGACTTCCTGGGATCAAGTGATCCTCCTGCCTCAGCTTCCTATGTAGCTGGACCACAGGCATTCACCACCACACTTGGCTAATTTTTTGTTTTTTTTTTGTAGAGACAAGGCTGCTCAGGCTGGTCTCAAAGTCCTGGGTTCAAGTGATCCTCCCGCCTTGACCTCTCAAAGTGCTGGGAATACAGGTGTGAGCCACTGTGCCTTGCCCAAAACATTCTTGATAGAGCAGGACAACAGATACAACCAGGGTCTTGATGACTGAACCATGAAATAAGCCAACCCTGGATATCTAGTTATATAATAACAATCTATCTAGTTATGTAATAACAATCTCTGTCATTTAATCCCTCTTGAGTATGTTTCTGTTATTTTTAGTAGAAAATGGAGGAAAATGCATTTGTATGTGTGTGCAAGGTCTCATTGCCCTCTAGCCGAAGAGTGATACAACTCCAGAATCCTATTCTTAGAGCCTGCTTCCTAGGATCACTTCCAGTACCAATGATCTAAAGTGACGTTCCCTAGAAACAGGAATTCTTTGGCCGGTCTTTTATGAGAGGAGTATTCCCCAGAGAATGGAGGGAGGAAAGCAGAAAAGGGCAGGGGGAAGAGCTAAGCATGGAAGTCATCTCGCCGGAGATCAACTTCAATCTGCTCCTTGGGGTGGGCTGGAGCATGAACTATTCAATTGTACTGCAGAGTCGGTGTCACCTTTTGTAATACTATGGCAGTCAGTCATTGGTTGTGAACTGCCTATGGTGATGGTGGTGCGTGGGGTATAACACCCATAGCAGCTGGGGATAAATATACCCAGTTAAGGAGCCCAATTAAGGGGATCTAGGCAGAGCGTCGGCAGTGTCCACTACAATTTCCCAACTTACTCCATAGCCAAAACCTTACATGCCATGATCTAGCCCACCTCGCCTCCCCGCCCCACTCCTTTTCTCTCTGAGACCATCTCTGGCTACTCTCCCTCTTTTTCACTCCACTTTAGCCACACTGGCCACCTCACAATTTCTCAAATTCCCAGCATGATCCTGTTTTAGATCCTTTGCCCTTTTCTGTTCCCTTACCTGGCGGATCCCCCTAACTCCTGCCATTGGATGGTCCCTTATATATCTTGCAGGTTTCTACGCAAAAGATACCTTCCTAGTAAGGCCTCTTTTAGCCATCCTACCTAAAATTACAACTTCCACCTCGAACTAACACAATCCTTTTATTTTCATTACTTTTATCCTTAGCACTTATCAGCATCTAATATACTATATAATTTTCTCATTTGTCTTGTTACCTGGTTCCACACTAGAATATAAACTGGGAACACTTTAAACAATGCCTATTATGTTGTAAGTGCTCAGCTAATATTTGTTGAACACGTGAATGAATGAATGATTCCTGGCACAAAGTGTTAATACTCAATAAATATTGTTTGAACTGAACTGAAACAGAAAATATCTACATAGTCCCCTTTGTAAGTACTATAGATGGGAGAGGGCGTACATATTGTTATATGCAGGGTTCTTCATAGACTATATGCTCTTTCTTCAATAATATTATGAAAGCTTGCATTTCTCATGTGATGTTATGTATGTGTATGTTAATATGTATTATTTGTACATGCAAATATTCGTGAAAAAAGTAGAAGCACCAAAGCTTTTCTAATTTTATTTGACTCAAACTATATTTTAGACCTACATACCATACAATAAAGTAAGCTAAAAGTATAGCAAAATTAAAGTAAATACAGGTTGTATGGATAGCTCAATTTCTCTCATATAAAATGTCAATTCCGAGATAGAGTGATAAAAGAAAAATGTCTAGGAAAAAAAAAGCCAAAGATGAAACTATTTAAGCTCTTTACTGCAATGTCATATTCTGATCTCAGACAGTAGAAGAGTAACAAGAAATGTACAATCTCAAGTCTCTCAGTCCTAAAATCTATCAGTGGATGCCAAAAATCTTCAAGACACATGAACATTTTCTAGAAAATGTCTTTTTTTTTTTTTTAAGCTAAGTGTACTAAAAACACAAAAGCACTTATCAGACACTCTATGGCATTCGTTGCTGAAATGTCTACCAGCTGGAGATTAGCCTTGAGCGGAAGCAGCCTCAGAGCCAACACTGGCTTCCTCCTGTAAATCATCTCCAGCAGAGGACTCTGACTCAGCTGGAGAATTTTCTTCTTCTAGTTCAGCATATTCATCAGAGCTTTCGTTCTCTGTTGTATCTTTATCATTATCGATGGTGACAGCTTCATCCAAGGCAGCATTTGTAACCTCTGGGGTTGTTTCAGGGTTTACTTCTGCGGTTTCCCTTGCTGCTGCATCTGTCACCTCTGGCCCAGTTTCAGCACTGACTGCTGTGGTCTCCGGAGCAGCCTCCACGTGACCTGGACAGGCAGATGCCTCTTCTATGACCACAACTGTAGCACCGGGACTTTCTTCAGCATCTACCACCTCGGCTTCCACTGCAAGTACTTCTGGGGCTTCTGAACTTGCTTTCTCAGTTTCCGCAACATTCTCCTTTTCACCTTTAAGAATGAGTCATTAAGCAAGGTATTAATTTAAAGATCGCGGGAAGGCAATGAAACACTGTGGTCATTTAAACACGTAAGACAGAGCTACATGCACCGATGTGTAACCGTCTTCAAGGTAGACTCTCAAGTGAAATAGCAAAAAAAGAACAACGTATACAGTCTGCTAGTATTGTTAGGGCAAAATGGGAGGGGAGCAGGAGGCGGGTAAGTTGTATGCCTACGTAATTGTATTTGCAAGAACTCTCCAGGAGGATTCAAATAAACTGGTTTTATTGGTTGCCCCTTGGAGGGAAAATGGGGGTTCTGCTTTTCTGTAAACTCCTTGAACTTAAAAAAATACACTTGAATATGTTACTTAGGCAAAGATGAAGAATACAAAAATAAGCAGCTACCCTATTCACCTTTCATATGAGATAGCATGGAAGAGTGGCCAAGTTCCTAGCTGGTGACTCAGAAATCACTAATCCTCTCTCAACCTCATTTTTGTCATCTGTAAAATAGGGTATTCATAATATCTACTGCACAGGGCTATTGTAAAGATTAATTACAATACTGTATATGAAAAGGGGATTAAAATAAAAAGTTATATGCAAATGCTTATTTTATTAGTATTATAAATAACCACGTGATTATATTCAATAACATGTATTGATGATATTCTGTTTCTTATTATTGTCATGACAGGTGAAAACTGGTTCATAAGCCCCTAATATCTCTATCCCTAAATAGTGATCATAGTAATTGATAATAATAGCTTGCAAAAAAGTATGGTTTAAAGCAAGAAGGGGCTAGGCATAGTGGCTCATGCCTGTAATCCCAGCACTTTGGGGGGCTGAGGCAGGAGGGGATCATAGGAGGCCAGGAGGTCAAGACGACCAGCCTGGGCAACATAGTGACACCCTGTCTCTGCAAAACATAAAAAATAAACTTGCTGGGCATAGCGGTGCATGCTTGTAGTTCTAGTTGCTTGAGAGGCTGTGATAGGAGGATTGCTGGAGCTCAGGAGTTCAAGGCTGCAGTAGGCTATGATTGCACCACTGCACTCTAGCCTGGTTGACAGAGGGAGAACCCATGGAGGGAAGTGGGAAGGGAAGGGGGAAGGGAAGGCGGGAAGGGAAGGCAGGAAAGGAAGGAAAGGAGGGAGGGAGGGAGGAAAGGAAGGAAAGGAGGGAGGGAGGGAGGGAAGGAAGGCAGGGAGGGAGGAAGGGAGAAAGAAGTGTAGGAAGGAAGGAACGAAAGAGTGAAAATATAAAGTTTCTGTTCCCATGGTCACCATTTTATCAAATGAAGGACTCAATATACACGACTGATCCTGTTGTGTCAAATGGACCTTGTTTGCACAAAGGCACACAGGTGATCTTAGCCCAAACTGAAAGATAATTCGTTATATTATTATTTTAAATAATGAGGAAAATGAAAGCTCATGCCTGCATGGGTGGATGCCTGAGCAGTGGAAAGTAATATTATCACAAGAAGTCAAAAGTCACTGGTCAGCAATACAACTGTAAAACGTTCATTTGTCAAATGCATGCATCCAAAAGGTGTAACAGTGTTCTTCAGGTTTCAGTTGAGCTTTTTCTTCCTAAATGAACTTATACCCAGAGTCATTCTGGATTAAGCTAGGAAAGAAGCCAAAAGCAAATAGTGTTCATTGCTAGACTAAACGGATGGAAATTAGTGCCTCAAAAAATAATTAAAAATAAAAAATTAAGAAATTCATTTACCTTGAAATGGATGTATCTCTGCTTTTGTTTTTTCTTTCAAATCTGTTATATGTTCTGTGTGTTTGGCTTGGTCTGATGTGACTGTCTTGTAAGCCTGAAAGTAAATGTATGCTTAGGTTTATTTCTTGAGCTTTAAGATTTGTCACGCCACATTACACATTACAAGGTACACTCAAGTCTCCTTGTAATCACCATTAGAAGTTTAAACCATAATCCCAATGTAGCAAAGAAGAGAAACCAGTGCACACCACTTACTCTTTTACTTCCCTTTTGGAGACCTTTGTTATTAAATTGAATGCTTTAAAAAGGAAGAAAGGTGAGACGGGGGTGAGGAGAGAAAAACTACCTATTGAGTATCATACTTACTACCTGGGTGATAAAACAATCTGTACATCAAACCCCCATGGCACACAATTTACCTATTAACAAACCTGCACATGCACCCCATAACCTAAAATAAAAATTTTTTTAAAAGGGAAGGAAATAAATGCACTATCTTAGCCAAAGATAACTAAAAAGGAAAAAAAGGAAATTATGCTACAACCAGAATATCCTGACAGGCATATACAAATATTCTCTAACATTTATCCTTGAGAAATGGAAATCTAGGTTCACATGAAAACCTGTACGCAAATGTTCATGGTACGTTTATTTGTAATAGTCAAAAACTGGAATCAGGCCAGGCGTGGTGGCTCATGCCTGTAATCCCAGCACTTTTGGAGGCCAAGGCGGGTGGATCACCTGAGGTCAGGAGTTTGAGACCAGTCTGACCAAGATGGTGAAACCCCATCTCCACTAAAAATACAAAAACACCCAGGTACGGTGGCACGCACCTGTAGCCCTAGCTATTCAGAAGGCCGAGGTGAGAGAATCGCTTGAACCCAGGAGATGGAGGTTGCAGTGAGCCGAGATAGCGCCATTGCACTCCAGCCTGGGC
>NW_012103020.1:1323557-1333021 GCF_000951045.1 Mandrillus leucophaeus | reverse complement strand
CTTGAACTCCTGACCTCAGGTGATCCACCAACCTTGACCTCCCAAAGTGCTGAGATTACAGGCGTGAGCCACCATGCCTGGCCTACTTTTATTCTTAATAAAGATTATATTTTGATTTAGAAAGTTTATGACAAAATGGTGAATGACTCAACAGGCTTATCTTACTTACCTAAAAAATGTCTGTTATTTTAGTCCCAAAATCTCACTATTAAAACCTTTGTCTTACAGTGGTTACCTGGAGGGAATGAACATGGGGACTGGGAAGGAAAATATACTTTTTATTTTATATATATCTATGTTACATTTTTTAAAAACTTATGAACAAATATGAATTTTTCCAATAATAAAACTGTGTGAAAATTTAAAAGTAACAAAATTATGGAGACAGTAAAAAGATTGGGAGGAGAGGGGGAGAAATGAGTAGGTGGAGTAGAGGGATTTTTAGGGTGATGAAACTACTCTGTATGATACTGTAATTTATTCTGTATGATATTGTAATATATTTGTAAAAACAGAATATACAACGCAAAGAGTGGATCCTCATGTAAACCCTGGACTTTAGTTAACAATAATATATCAATATTGGCTTGTCAGTTTTAACAAATATTCCACATCAATGCAAGATTTTAATATGGGAAAGGAGGAGGGGGTGTGAGGGGGTATATGGACGTTTCTGTACTTTCTGCTCATTATTTTGTAAACCTAAAACTGCTCTAAAAAAGACTATTAATTTTTTAAATAGTTATATTAATTTTTTTTTTTTTTTTTTTTTTGGAAACGGAGTCTCACTCTGTCATCCAGGCTGGAATGCCATGGTGTGATCTCGGCTTACTGCAAACTCAGTCTCCTAAATTCAAGAGATTCTCCTGTCTCAGCCTCCTGAGTAGCTGGGATTACAGGATGCACCACCACACTGGCTAATTTTTGTATTTTTAGTAGAGATAGGGTTTCACCATGTTGGCCAGGCTGGCCTCAAACTCCTGATCTCAGGTAATCCACCTGCCTCAGCCTCCCAAAGTGCTGGGATTACAGGCGTGAGCCACTGCGCCCAGCTCCTATATTAATTTTTAAGTTAATCTTTCAAAATAGTTATTTTAAAATGTTAATAATAGTGCCTACCTTATAGAATTGTTCTAATCATTAAATGATCCAGGAGTCTGGCATATGATAAACACTCAAGTATCAGCTATCATTATTAGCATTTATAATAACATTATTTTTACTGAAAATCATCCATATTAATGGTATTAAGAAATGCTTACTTTACACATACAAAAATCTTCATAATTTAGAAAGCTGAGGTTCAAATGAAATAAAATTTAAAAATAAACAAAAAAGAAGAACCTTCATAATAGTCTAGTTAATACATTCTTAGGAAAACCCTGTATTTCTAATGATTGCAAGGTATTTTTCAGATGTGTATGCTTAATGACACTTAAATCTATTGCTATGTTGTATATTTAATTAATCCCATGTCCTGATCTCGACATTGCTTTGAGCTTTATCATGAGTTGTAAAATACATGAATTCTTGAGCACTGTGGTTATATAATCACTTACATAATATCCACCAGCACTGACTGTGACGCCTACAACCAGATAATAAATCATATTTGATCCAGATGATCCAGGGAATCTGTTAGATGACATCCGGCGCAGAGATGCTAGGAAAACAACGTTTAAACACAGTTAGCTTTACTACTTGAGCAAAACTATTTTAAATAATTACATCTTTTAAAATTTTTCTCCTCAGTGAACCTAGAATCATTAACATCAAGTGATTTTAGCTTAAGGGAATACAGTATTACAAGGCTGGGTAATAATTCCACTTGACATTCTCCCAATCTAATTTGATAAACACTCATGAAACCTGTCATCTTGATGCTGAGCATCATGCCTTCTTGGAAGGGGTGCAGGTGTGGGTAAGGAGAAATGACAAAAGCTCTAAACAATTTTAACAGCCAAATGAAGTGTACATTAGCAAAAGAAAGCCATGTACTATATGTACTCCACTACAGGATTCAATGAAAATGATAATTTTATAATGAATTCAGTATGTTTATACCTAAAATGTAATACAATTTGTATTTATATGTTAAATCAAGCATTTATGTTGAAATCATCATATTTCTATAAATCTGTAATACAAATGTAGATATAGAAAGAAATCTCAATTTTTCTCTTATAAAGCAAAGATGGGCATATAAATGTTTTTAAGCCAAATGTTGCAACAAGGTTGTATCTGAAATAGAAGTATAATTCTGTATAAACTAACAGAAACAGATAAAAGTACTATATTATTATATTTAAACATATTTATTTTGTAGTACTAACATTTGCATATCCTATAATGCCCTGGAATTCAAATTTTTACAATAAACTCAAAGTTGGAAGGAGCTTAAAGTAGATACAACTCAAATTCTTTATTTTAAAGATAAAGACGTAAAGACATTTATGTATTCTTTCAACTAACACAACTGAGCATCTACTATGTATTTGGAACTGTTAGAAGCATTAAGAATACAACCGTGAACAAGACAGACAAGGTCCCTTGTCTCAAGTCATTCATAGTCTAGAAGGAGGATATGAACATACAGACAAATAATTGTGATGTAGTATGGCAAATGTAATAAGTGCTAAGTCAAGCTACATGCAGAGAAAAAACTCAGTTAGTTGGCCAAGGTAACCGTCATAATAGAAGAGACCTGAGTTTTGAAGGAAAATAAGAGTTTGTCAGATAAATAAGGGAAAGAAGAATGGCACTGGAGGCAGAAGGTGTAATGTGTATGAGCGTTTCATGACCCAGAAGGTACAAAGTACAGGATGAATATCCTTTATCTAAAATGCTAGTGGTGGGTGGAGTGGCTCATGCCTGTAATCCCAACATTTTGGGAGGCAGGGGTGGGAGGATCACTTGAGCCCGGGATTTCAAGACCAGCCTGGGCAATGTGGTGAACCCCATCTCTACAAAAAAAATTTTATAATATTAACTGAGAGTGGTGGTATGCGTCTGTAGTCCCAGCCCCTTCGGGAGGCTGAGGCAGGAAGATCACTTGAGTCCTGCAGTGAGCTGTGATTGTACCACTGCACTCCAGCCTGGGCAACAGAGTAAGATTCTGTCCCAAAAAAATAATTAAAATAAAATAAAATGCTTGGGATCAGAATTGTTTTGGGTTTTGGATATTTTTTATTTTGAAATATATGCATACACATAATGAGACATCTTGGGGATGGGACTTAAGTCTAAACACAAAATTCATTTATGTTTCATATATACCTTACACACATAGCCTGAAGGTAATTTTATACAATATTTTGAATAATTTTGTGCATGAAACAAAGTTTGTGTTAAGTACTTATATGTAAAATTTTCTACTTGTGGCATCATGTCAGTGCTCAGAAAGTTTCTAATTTTGGAGCATTTTGGGTTTTAGATTTTCAGATTAAGCATGTCCAACCTGCAATTTGATGTGGCCTAACATAAAGTATAGGGGTGCAGGGACTAGTGGAAGACTATGATTTGCACAGGGCAAATCTTAAGACATTTGCACTGCTTACAAACCTTCATAGTAGCAAAATCACAATGATTTCCTGTTTATGTTCTTAGTTTGGATATAAATGGGCATTTCTTGGAAAAAAACTTTTTTCCTTCAAATGTGCCCCAAAGGCTATGAGAAGAGGTTATGGCTTTGACTTGTGGTGGGACTTCTGATGGCATAAAAGTACATCTGTGATCAAACAGGGAATATACAGCCTTCATATTTCTCAAACAGACAAAAATATCAGAAATATTTTTTAAATAGAACTAAAATTTATCAGAGATTTAAATAGACTTAAATACAAATATAATGATGGACAAGTTACTTAAAAAGACAATGAAATGAGAAATTTTCAATAAGGATTAATTAGACAAATTTAAGCACATTCATACAATGTGAAACAAATAGACGTAACTCGCAGAACAATATTTACTTATGTGAGAAAATATTTACAATGTATTAGGTGAAAAGTCATAGCAAGATACTCTGTATGGGACTATCCCAGATTTGTGGAAATAATGTGCATAAGGAAGGAATGAGGCAAAAAAACGGTTTGGAAAACTAAATATACTAAAATGTAACTAGTTGTGTTCACTGAGTGGTAGGATTACAGGTGAATTCCATTTCCTATTTTACCTGTTTTTCCCCCAATTATCTATTATAAACTTATTTATTCATTAAAAAGTTACTCTTTTAAGGCTGGGCTCAGTGGCTCACACCTGTAATCCCAGAATTTTGGGAGGCCGAGGCGGGAGGATCACCTGAGGTCGGGCGTTCAAGACCAGCCTGACCAACATGGAGAAACCCCGTCTCTACTAAAAATACAAAATTAACTGGTCGTGGTGGCGCATGCCTGTAATCCCAGGTACTTGGGAGGCTGAGGCAGGAGAACCACTTGGACTTGGGAGGCGGAGGTTGTGGTGAGCCGAGATCAGGACATTGCACTCCAGCCTGGGCAAAAAGAGTGAAACTCCGTCTCAAAAAAAAAATAAAAGATAAAAAAATTAAAAAATTACCCTTTTAAATCAAAAAGGAGAGAACAAAATGTGATGAGACACAGTTAAAAATTTTTCCTTCAATGAAACTGAAAAAAATCTATTTTTCATCAAAGTAGAAAGTATCAACAAAAGATTAATTAATGTCCACGACAGAAGACAAATTTGTTTCCAGTCAATAATAGTTCTTACATTTTAAGTGCTGCAAAAATAGTAGTTAGTTGAAAATTAGAGAAAGACCAGTACCTTTGCAAGCAGCATTGCTAGATACGTATTTAAAAATTTTAAACTACTTCTATTTTGCCGCAAATTGGGAAGAAAATTATTTGGAATTTCTGCAGCTGCAAAAAATAGTGCGTGTGTGTGTGTGTGTGTTTGTGTGTGCGTGCAGGCGCGCACGTTGTCGGTGGGGAACGCAGACAGATAAAACGAAAGGCCACGGTCAGAGGACTAATCTTTCTCCCCATTCCCTACAGAGCAGTCCCGTTATATTACGAAGTTTAAAATAAATGGCTTCTCCCTACTTCATCAGGAGATATATATATATATATATTTAAAAGCTCTATATTATTTGGTATAAAGGTCTAGAAAAATAAAGACAATAAAGATCTAGGAAAACGAAGACGTCTTGTTTCTGATACTTGAGGGGTAACTTCCTCCCACCAGCATTTTAAAAGAAAAATAAAGCGAGTTGGTTAGACCTCGTCCTTCTCTCCCACCACCACCAACAGAGGCCCAATCAACGTGAAAAAAATCGGCCCATGGAATTCTCCGCGCAAGTCTTTTTCTCCGGCCGGAATCCACACTCTGAGCTAAAATTACCTCGGAAGCCTCAGAAAGTGAGGGGAAGCGAAGACAGCATTAAGAACGCTTTACGATGTTGTCTAAGAACCATTCCCCAATCGGGAGTGGAAGAGAGAGGGGTGACGGATGGGGACTAGGGAAAAGCGGCTGGGGCTGAACCGCCCCGGAGCGCAAGCCTGGTCCCAGAGCCGCAGGCTGATGGGAAGAAAAACAATCTTCCTTGCTCACACCTGCTAAGCACCTACTATGTTCCAGGCACTATACGAGGCGCTTTTCTATACGTCCATTTTTATTTAATAAGCTTCCAGTTCACACTGAAACTCCCCCTTTAGTTAATTTCTGAGTACCCTGCTTTTTCTAGCGCATCCCCAGATCCAAAGGTGTCGATATTTGGACAGAGCCAAGCAGCTGCAGGACGACCTGCAACCTCAGAGGAAAGTGCCCCGAAGGCCGCTTCCTTTTTGGGGGTTGTGGATCTCAGAGCCAGGCGCTCGCGGGGTTCAGGCTGCTGAGACCCTGCCGAGGGTTAGATTTATTTACCCCACGAACATTCGCCCAGTGTCCACTGAGCGGGCCCCGCTTCTCTGCCTCCCAATGCTTACAGGGCCGGCTTGTTGATCGGCGTCCACCTTCCCACCCTTCCTCTGCTTCCTCAGGAGGTTGGAGAGCGAATAGTGCCTCTAACAATAAAAGTGGTATGCTACAACTTTGTCAGCCAGGCACGTTTCTAAGTGCTTTTAACCATACATTAACTCATTAAAAAGCAAAACCATTATCGCCCTCATTTTATAGATGAGGAAACAGGTTAAACCATTTGTCCAAGATCAGGATGCGAACCCAGCTAATCTGGACTCAGAGGCACACCGGAAAGTTCCCTACTTCCAAAGCCTGCAGAAGCTTCGGGACGTCTTCCCGGGAGTCTCCTCCGTTCTCCTCGACCTCCAATCCAGGCTTCTGCTGCTCTGGGTCGGGTTTGGCCAACTGGGTGCCGGCCGGTACCCGGGCGCGGGCGAAATCTGCACCCAAGGCAGCCGTCCTCCTCTCCGGGCTACATCTCCTTACTCACCGTCCTTCCCGAGCGGTGCGGGGTTGGGGGGCGCCCTCAGAGGCAGCGCCAGGGTCTTGGAGACCGCCCTGCGGAGATACATCGCGCCCGCTGTCCGCCGCGCAGCAGGCTCCGTACCCAGGCGCAGGCTGCCCTTCCACAGTGAGGCTGAGAGCCTGGCAGCGCCCCGCCCGGAGAAGGCACGTCGACCTTCATCCAGCCCCGCCTCCGCGGCCCCCGGGAGGTGGGGAGACCTTTGTAGTCCTCACCATCCTCCCCTAACCCATCTCCAGCTCTGTTGCTTTCCCTGAGGTCTCGAGAGCTGACTGCGGCATCTCAGAAAAGGGATGGGGAACCTATAAGTCGCCGTCGCCCGCCTGACTCGTTCTGTACCACTGAATGTATCTCCTCACAGCACGCTGCAAATGTTTTGAGAATTGGACGAGATTAAGACAAGGACACAGTTTATCATGTTGGATGTAATCTAAACCCACTTTATCTCACGCATTCCATTAGCTTTCCTAGGAGAGGGGAGGATAGCGGAAAGTTTCTTACAAATGCAAGGAGCGCAGGGGTAGCCTCAGCCTTCCATTAGCGCACTGCGTGATGCTCAGAATCGTAAGAAAATCTCCAGACAATGATTGAATTTCTAGACAGTTCACCGTTACAACGACTTTAAAATATAAACTCCAAAAACACTGTATATTCCTCTATGGGATGTGAAATTAATATTTCCACATCAGCGGCCTGGCGCAGTGGCTCACGTCTATAATCCCAGCACTTTGGGAGGCCGAGGCAGGCGGATCACTTGAGGTGAGGAGTTGGAGACCAGCCTGGCAACATGGCGAAACCCCGTTTCTACTAAAAATACAAAAAGTTAGCCAGGTGTGGTGGCGCGCGCCTGTAAACCCAGCTACGCGGAGGCAGGAGAATCGCTTGAACCCGGGAGGCGGAGGTTGCAGTGAGCCAGAGATCATGCCACTACATTCAAGCCTGGGTGACAGAGCAAGACCCTGTCTCAAAAACAAAACAAAACAAAACACCCAAAACTAAAAAACAAAACAAAACACATCAACTAAAAATACTAAATTATTAGTTTCTTCCGTCTCACCGTGGCTACAGGAACTTGTCATGGTTTGAATATGGAAACCAATAATTTATTAAGTTTATAACATTGTCTAAATGATTACTCTTTGGAAGACACCATTTCCTACTACAATAATCCCTTATGTGTGTTTGCCACTTGAAACATTATAAAGCACTTTCACATCTATTATCTCTTTTAATTTTCACTGCAACCCTCTGAGGGAGGTGGCAATTATTCCCTTTAGCAAAGGTGGTGGGTGGGAATGTCCAAGGATTTACTGGTGGTCATGAATTAAAAAAACGAAAAGGACGTGAACATAATACTTCTAGCTTAAAGTTCTGTTGACATGTAACAGGCACAATATTTGTTCATTTGCTATGTAAATAAACATTTCTCAGAAGTTACAGTCTTGAACCCCATTATAATTATATTTAACATATTCTCATATGAAGAGTACAAGCCAATGATCAGATTGGTTTTTTGATACTCAAAAAGAGAGTTAACTAGTTTAATCACTAGGGTGACAGAGTGAGACTCCGTTTAAAAAAAAAAAGTTTACAACATAGATGAGTGTGGTGGTGCATGCCTGTAGTCCCAGCTACTCTGGAGGCTGAGGTGGGAGAACTGCTTGAGCCCAGGAGGTCAAGACTGCAGTGAGCTGAGATCTTGCCAGTGCACTCCAGCCTGGGTGACAGAGTGAGACCCTGTCTGAAAAACAAAAAACAAAACAAAACAAAAGCCACCCACAGTGGCTCACACCTGTAATCCCAGCACTTTGGGAGGCAGAGGCAGAAGGATTGCCTTGAGCTCAGGAGTTCAGGACCAGCCTGGCAAACATGACAAAATCTTGTCTGTTTCTTTTTTGGAAAGAAAGAAAGAAAGAAAAAAAAAAAAAGCACGTTAGATATGAAATGTAAAAAATAAAGTAAAAAAAAGAAAAAGGATATAAAATGTGCTCAGCTAGTTGGAGGAGGCAGTGCTAGATTCTGACTTCCAGCCTAAGGTGAAGCTCAAGGCTCTCCTGCTGCCCTCTGTTGCCTTTCAGTGTGGCACATGGCGGGATTCATTGTACCCTACCATCTCTTATTAGATGGTAAGGTCCAGGGGGAGCTTATCATGCTCTCTAGGTTGAATGTGGCCATACCAGCTGGGATATAAAAGAACTGTGAGATAAATAGTGCCATTTCTCCAGATTATTTTCCTTAGTTAAAAGCTCATGCCTTTCAAGTTGAAGGGAATTTCTATCTACTCAACTGCTCCTGTGGCTTTCCATTTTGATGGCAAAATCTTTTCAAATCTTGATGAAATATTTTCCAAGAGAGGACATGCCCTCGAGTTGTCAAATTCACTCCATAGCAGACTATTTCTTCCAAACCCCAGATAAATTTAACATATTTTTGCTATGGAAGACTCTGTAAGGCTCAGCCAATAGTTTCCTAACTATTAATCATACTGCTGATAATGCTGCCCTTGAGCACATCCTTGAAATTTTTCTTCGTTTGGTTGGAAAAACAAGAATTTAGGGTCAGAGATAACTCGGCTTACCTTAGATGACTTCCATCTAACTGTGATTATTGACAAAGATTATATTAGTCTTGAAAATATTATTATAAAGGTCCTCTACTGGCAACATTAATTATACTTTCAAGGCTTAAGTGCTATATAAATAAAATAAATTTTCAAAGATTGAGTGGTTTCCTGCATTTCACAGAAAAATCAGCTAAGTTTTTCTGAGCACTCAATTCTTAGGCTATTGCCTATACGTTTTGAGAGATAAATACCGACACACACTTAAACAATTTAGAGGAGCAACTAGGAGGACAAATTGGCAAGCAGTTAAGAAAGTCCTGATAAGCGTATGTTTCATGGTTTAAACTACTTAAAGTGAGGGAGAAAAGATAATCAAGGTGGTCAATTCTCAGGCTATTCTTTTTTTGTTTTTTTGAGATGGAGTCTTGCTCTGTCTCCCAGGCTGGTGTGCAGTGGTACAATCTC
>NW_012103020.1:1319543-1320207 GCF_000951045.1 Mandrillus leucophaeus | reverse complement strand
GCGTAAAGCTCCTACCCCAATCCCTTCTCCTCCAAAGTGCCTGTCTCTGGGCTCTGCTGGAGGTTATACTTTCCAGTCTGCAGGGTGGCCACCTTGTAGGCTGTAACCCTTTAAAAGAAATAAAGTTTCCATTTCCAAACTTGTAGATCTTGTGATTTTTAAGTTAATGGAGAATCCTTCTTTGACTTTTCTAGCTTCTGTTGTTTGCCGGCAATCCCTGGCTGTAGATTCATCCAATCTCTGCCTCTGTCATCACATGGCCATTTTCTCCTATGTGTCTCTTCTCTTAAATATACTAGTCATACTGGATTAGGGCCCACTCTACTCCAGTATGAACTCGTCTTTAATTACATCTGCAATGAACCTGTTTTCAATTAAGTCCACTTTTTGACGTACTAGGGGTTGGGATCTTAACATATCTTTTTTTGGGGAAACAATTCAACCCACAACGTCTTATACCAGAAACTTAGTTTACACAGCCTGTTTTTTCCAAGGCAGCTTAATAATTTCAAGTGTGACTACCTAAATCTTGAAGAAAGGTCTACCCGATTTTGATCTATTAAACTACTTGACTATACTTGACATATGATTTTGTCTGCATCTTCCTTTATATGGAAACCTTTTTTTTTTTTTTTGAGATGGAGTCTTGCTATGTTGCCCAGGC
>NW_012103020.1:1308280-1317633 GCF_000951045.1 Mandrillus leucophaeus | reverse complement strand
ATCTCAGCTCACTGCCACCTCCACCTCCTGGGTTCAAGCTATTTTCATGTCTCAGCCTCCTGAGTAGCTGGCATTACAGGCGCCGGCCTGCACACCTGGCTAATTTTTGTATTTTCAGTAGATATGGGGTTTTGTCATGTTGGTCAGGTTGGCCTCAAACTCCTGACCTCAGGTGATCCACCCGCTTCAGCTTCCCAAAGTGCTGGGATTACAGGTGTGAGCCACTGCACCTGGCCTATCTTCACAATTTTTTTTTTTTTTTAAAAGCATAATTTGAGTTAGGTTTCAATTATTTAATTTAGGAAGCATTTTTACCAGCGCCGCTATGTGGCACAACTCTAAATGGTGAGGTTCAGTACAGCAGCCACCAGCCCCATCTAGCTAAATTAATTAAAGTTAGGCTGGAGCGGCGGCTCAGGTCTGTTCATCCCAGCACTTTGGGAGGCCGAGGCAGGAGGACTGCTTGAGCCCAGGAGTGAGAGAACCAGCCTGGGCAAAACAATGAGACCTTGTCTCTACAAAACATTTTTTCTTAAATGTATTAACAAATATATATTGAAAATTAATTAAGGCCAGGCACAGTGGCTCACGCCTATAATCCCAGCACTTTCGGAGGCTGAGGCAGGCGGATTACCTGAGGTCAGGAGTTTGAGACTAGCCTGGCCAACGTGGTGAAACCCCATCTCTATTAAAAACGCAAAAATTGGCTGGGCATGGTGGTGGGTGCCTGTAATCCTAGCTACTCCGGAGGCTGAGGTAGAATTGCTTGAACCCAGGAGACGGAGGTTGCAGTGGGCTGAGATCGCACCACTACACTCTAGCCTGGGTGATAGAGCGAGA
Source organism: Mandrillus leucophaeus (assembly GCF_000951045.1). Taxonomy (NCBI): domain Eukaryota; kingdom Metazoa; phylum Chordata; class Mammalia; order Primates; family Cercopithecidae; genus Mandrillus; species Mandrillus leucophaeus. The sequence continues at coordinate 1,316,793 of NW_012103020.1, read as the reverse complement.
CTCCATCTCCAGAAAAAGAAAAAAAGAATTAGTTAAAATTAAATAATACTAAACATTCAGGCACACTAATCACATTCCAAATGCTTAACAGCCACAAGGGGCTAGTGGCTATTGTACTGGACAGCACAAACAGAACATTCCATCATTGGAAAGTTCTTTTGGACAGCCCTGGTCTTCCATGAATGGCTCCCTGGACTCAAAGGGGCATAATCAAGAGGTAGGTCCATCATCAGTTGTGCGAAGACAAGGAATATTTAAAAAAAAAAAAAAAGGGGGAAGGTCCACACAACACAAGGTAGCTATATTCTCAAAGCCCAATGTACAAAGTTCTGTTCATTAAAGGTGTACTTTATTTCCAAGGCTGTAAGTTTCCAAAATTTCAAGGGTTTTTAAATTTTAACATTTATGCTGGCCAGTTATTGTATCTAAAGTGCAAAAGGGAGCGGGTATAATGAGAGTTGTCTGATCTCCCATTCCCTCATGGCCAGGAACTTGGTTTTCTTTTTTTTTGAGACGGAATCTCGCTTTGTCACCCAGGTTGGAGTGCAGTGGCACAATCTTGGCTCACTGCAAGCTCCGCCTCCCGGGTTCACGCCATTCTCCTGCCTCAGCCTCCCGAGTAGCTGGGACTACAGGCCGCCTGCCACCACGCCCGGCTAATTTTTTGTATTTTTAGTAGAGATGGGGTTTCACCGTGTTAGCTAGGATGGTCTCGATCTCCTGACCTCGTGATCCACCCACCTCAGCCTCCCAAAGTGCTGGGATTACAGGCTTGAGCCACTGCGCCCGGCCAGGAACTCGGTTTTCTATTCCCTTTAGAGATGTGAAATTTTAAGTGTTTTAGTGAAAAGTGCCCTGAATTGGTAGTTGATACTTGAACTCTTACTCTGTTACTATGTGATAAATCATATTAGCTTCATATTGTTGCTCTAACAAAACTATTGCAACAACACAAATGTATTATCTTACTGTTTTGTAGGTGAGAATTCTGACGCAGGTGGGCTAAAATCAAGGTGTTAGCAGGGCTGTGTTCCTTTTTGTAGGCTCTAGGGGGGAATTTGTTTTCTTGACATACCTTGGCTGTTAGCTTCATCTTCAAAGAAGCAATGGCAAAGAAGACTCTTTCTCACATCACATCACTCTGACACATTCTTGTGCCTCCCTCTCCCACTTAAGAGATCTTGTGATTACATTGGGCCCAACTACATAATTCAAGATAAATGTTTAAATTACAAATTAACGAAGTGACAACTGAAACAAGTTTTAAGTGATTCACAATAAAGGGTTTTGCTGGTGGCTCACACCTATAACCCCAGAACTTTGGAAGGCAGAGGCAGGCAGATTGCTTGAGCCCGGGCATTTGAGACCTGCCTGAGCATCAAAGCAAGACCCCATATCTACAAAAACTTTTACAAATTGCTGGGCACAGTGGCTCACACCTGTAATCCCCACACTTTGGGAGGCCAAGGCGGGCAGATCAAGAGGTCAGGAGTTTGAAACCAGCCTGACCAACATGGTAAAACCCCGTTTCCACTAAAAATAAAAAAATTAGATGGGTGTGGTGGCATACGCCTGTAATCCCAGCTACTCAGGAGGCCAAAGCAGGAGAATCACTTGAACCCGGGAGGGGGAAGTGGTAGTGAGCTGAGATTGCACCACTGCACTCCAGCTTGGGCAACAGGGTGAGACTCCATCTAAGAAAAAAAAAGGCTGGGCACGGTGGTTCACGCCTGTAATCCCAGCACTTTGGGAGGCCGATGAGGGCCGATCACGAGGTCGGGAGATCGAGACCATTCTGGCTAACACGGTGAAACCCCATCTCTACTAAAAATACAAAAAATTGGCCAGGCACGATGGCGGGCGCCTGTAGTCCCAGCTACTCAGGAGAGTGAGGCAGGAGAATGGCGTGAACCCAGGAGGCGGAGTTTGCAGTGAGCCGAGACCGAGCCACTGCACTCCAGCCTGGGTGACAGAACGAGACTCCGTCTCAAAAAAACAACTAGCCAGATCTGGATGGGCCTTGTAGTCCCAGCTACTTGGGAGGCTGAGATGAGAGGATCACTTGAGCCCAGGAGAATGAAGCAGCAGTAAGCTGAGATCGCATTACCACACTCAGCCTGGGCAAGAGGAGATCCAGTCTCAAAAAAAAGGAAAAGGGCTTTCCTGAGGGTCAAATGAAGTACAGTTCACCCTTGAACAACATGACTTTGAACTACACAGGTTCTTATGCATAGATCCACTTATACAGAATTTTCTTCTCCCTCTTCCACCCAAGACAGAAAGACCAACTCTTCCTCTTCCTCCTCAGCCAACTCAAGTGTGAAGACAATGAGGATGAAGACCTTTATGATGATCCACTTCCACTTAATAAATTACATGTTCCCTTCCTTAAGGAGTGCAGTGGTTTCCTGGCTCAATGCAACCTCTGCTTCCCAGGCTTAAGAGATTCTCTTGTCTCAGCCCCACAAGTAGCTGGGACTACAGGCATCATCCACCATGCCTGGCTAATTTTTGTATTTATTTTTTTGTAAAGACGGGATTTTGCCATGTTGCCCAGGCTGGTCTCGAACTGAGCAAGTGATTTGCCTGCCTCGGTGTCCCAAAGTGCTGTGATTACAGGATTCAGTCACCATGCCTGGCCCCTTAAGGTTGTTTTAAAAAACATTTTGTTTCCTCTAACTCACTTTATTGTAAGAATACAGCATATAGGCTGGGCGTGGTGGCTCACGCCTGTAATTCCAGCACTTTGGGAGGCCAAGGTGGGCGGATCACAAGGTCAGGAGTTCGAGACCAGCCTGGCAAACATGGTGAAACCCCATCTCTACTGAAAATACAAAAATTAACTGGGCCTGGTGGTGCATGCCTATAATCCCAGCTACTGGGGAGGCTGAGGCGGGAGAATGGCTTCAACCCAGGAGGTGGAGGTTGCAGTGAGCCGAGATTGTGCTACTGTACTCCAGCCTGGGTGACAGAGCAAGACTCTGTCTCAAAAAAACAAAACAAAACAAAACAGTATATAATACATATAGCATACAAAATGTGTTAATCGACTGTTATTGATAAGGCTTCCAGTCGACAAAAGGCTATTAATAGTTTTCTTTTTTTTTTTTTTTAAAAGAGATGAGGTCTTGCTATGTTGCTAAGGCTGGAGTGCAGTGACTATTTATAGGCATGATCCCTCTACTGATTAGCATGGGAGTTTTGACCTGCTCCATTTCTGACTTGGGCCGGTTCACCCCTCTTTAGGCAACCTGGTGGTCCCCCGTTCCTGGAAGGTCACCATATGGATGTCAAAATTAGTGAGGACATCCTATCAGCATAGTGCAGTATATCCTGAGCTCAAGAGATCCTCCTTCCTCAGGTTCCTGAGTAGCTGGGATTATAGGCTCATACCACTGTACCTGGTAATAGTTAAGGTTTTGGGGAGTTGAAAGTTATGGTGCTCCTACTGTGGAAGTCAAATGTATATTTAAAATTGTCTATTAACCCTTCATCCTTTTTTAAAAAAATCAATAGTTGCTGGGTGCAGCAGCTCTCACCTGTAATCCCAGCACTTTGGGAGGCTGAGGTGGGAAGATCACTCGAGTTTGAGAGTTGGAGACCAGCCTGGACAACATAGACAGACTTCCTCTCTACTAAAAATTAAAAAAAATTAGCTGGGCATGGTGGCACACACCTGTAGTCCCAGTTACTCAGGAGGCTGAGGTGAGAGAATCACTTGACCCTGGGAGTAAGCCCGTCTCAAAAATCCCCAAACAAAACCCTCCAAAACAAACAAACAAACAAACAAACAAAAAACCAAGAGTCAGAGTTTGCAAAATCATAGGCTTAAAGTTGTATTAGCAACTTCAAGACAACAAATTTTGTGTTGCTATAACAGTGAGTACAAGTAGTCACCCAAATAAAAATCATTCAAATTCAAGGAGTCAGAAAAACTCTGGTAACAGGATTCATCCTTCCTTTCTAACCTACCAAAATGACTCCTCTAGAGAAAACAATCTTTGTGACCCTACGTTTTTTGAGTAACAAGGTAGTTCTGCTTTCCTGATATACTAAATAAATGTTCTGATCAGAAATTAAAAGGTGATAACAAGAGTAAATCCTTCAGCCCTTTTTTTTTTTTTTAGATGGAATTTCACTCTTGTTGTCCAAGCTGGAGTGCAATGGCACGATCTCAGCTCACCACAACCTCTGCCTCCCAGGTTCAAGAGATTCTCCTGCCTCAGCCTCCCGAGCAGCTGGGATTACAGGCATGTGCCACCATGCCCAGCTAATTTTTTTATTTTTAGTAGAGACGGGGTTTCTCCATGTTGATCAGGCTGATCTCGAACTCCCAACCTCAGGTGATCCGCCTGCCTCGGCCTCCCAAAGTGCTGGAATTACAGGCGTTGAGCCACTGTGCCCAGCTAGTCCTGATTTTTGAATCTATGTTCACAACAACTTTTCTTACCAATGTGTCCTTAATTACCACTGACCTTCTTATCAGGTGGTACCTTCCATATTGAAATACTTCTATTAATATACCTTAGAATTAACATTTTCTACAAGTTGTCACAATATGCTTTATCTGAAGAATACAGAAGTATTTTTATTTCTTTTTATTTAATGATGCAAAATACAAATGCTGACTTGGTATATATTCACATATAACTTTTTCTCTCACATTTACAACTCAACAGATGGTGAATCCAGAGGAACAGCTAAAATCACTATACGGAGCATACCTATAATGAAGAAAAAAAAAAAACTGTAGCATTAACCAGCAGAAATAATATTAAAATTAAACTACTCTGAATAATTCACCTTAGAACATCAGAAAAGAAACCCACAAAGAGTACCAATACCTGATTTTATTTAATTTTAACGAAAAATATTTTGCCTTAACTATGAAAGAATAGCAAAAGCCATCTGGTTTGTATTTAAATGCCTATTTCATTTTTTTTTTTTTTTTTTTTTTTTTTTTTGGTAAAGACGAAGTTGCTATGTTGCCCAAACTCCTGGGCATATGCTATCCCACTGCCTTGACCTCCCAAAGTGCTGAGATTACAGGCATGAGCCACCAAGCCCAGCTCATTTTTATCTCTTGATTGGCTGATTGGAGTAGTGAAATGGGCAGGGTGCTAATAGAAAAAAGGCAAAATATTTCGATTATCAACCGTAAAGAGCTCAGTTTCAGAGTTATAAAATATGGAAAACAAAGGATAGTCTGTGATCACTATGTTTATTATACAGCAGATGTAAGTTACTTACTTTAATCAACCCAATCATGAAAGTTGAGATTTTTAAGTGACTTTTCACTTACAAAAGGATTAATATAGGATTTTTTAAAAAGGGTTTTCAGAAATACACCATATATATATACACACACACTGTATATGGTATACTTACATATATTTGATACATATCTATTAGATGTATATATTATTTATTTATTCATTCATTTATTTTTGAGACAGAGTCTCGTTCTGTTGCCCAGGCTGGCTGGAGTGCAGTAGCCCAATATTAGCTCACTGCAACCTCCCAGCCTCTACCTCCTGGGTTAAAGCAATTCTTGTGCCTCAGCCTCCAAGTAGCTGGGACTACAGGCACGCACCATCATACCTAGCTACTTTTTGTGTATTTTTAGTATTGATGGGATTTCGCCATGTTGGCCAGGCTGATCTGTAACTCCTTGCCTCAAGTGATCCACTCCCCTTGGCCTCTCAAAGCGTTAGGATTACAGGTGTGAGCCACTGCGCCCAGCCAGGTGTATATATTTTATATATAAAATAAACTTTCTCTTTTAAATCACAGACCATGCAGAATACGCTATCTTGTTCACAACTAGGTTTTTACGAGGAACTGTCCAATTCGATATTAGCTGAGTTGACAATCATAATGAAATAGTCATGCAGAAAAAAATTTAAAAATTGACTGCCCTGGCCAGGCGCAGTGGCTCACACCTGTAATCCCAGCACTTTGGGAGGCCGAGGTGGACAGATCATGAGGTCAAGAGATCGAGATCATCCTGGCTAACATGGCAAAACCCCGTCTCTACTGAAAATACAAAAATTAGCTGGGCATGTATCATGTTCACAACTAGGTTTTTACCACGAACTGTCCAATTGGATATTAGTTGAGTTGACAATCATAACAAAATAGTCATACAGACAAAAATGTAAAAATTGATTGCCCTGGCCAGGTGCAGTGGCTTACGCCTATAATCCCAGCACTTTGTTTGGGAGGCCGAGGCGGGCAGATCACGAGGTCAAGAGATCGAGATCATCCTGGCCAACATGGTAAAACCCTGTCTCTACTAAAAATACAAAAATTAGCTGGGCGTGGTAGCGCGTGCCTGTAGTCCCGGCTACTCGAGAGGCTGAGGCAGGAGAATCGCTTGAACCCGGGAGGCGGAGGTTGCAGTGAGCCAAAATTGTGCCACTGCACTCCAGCCTGGTGACTCCGTCTCAAAAATAAAAAATAAAATGAATCGATTGCCCTTATACATTCATCACTTCTACAAATATTAAACTCCTAAATGGACCAGATGAGCAAGTTGCTGAATAAATGACAATAAAATAGGTTTCTGTTCTCATGGAATTCACACTCAAGTGTACAAGATACCAAACAGATATTAAGAAATACACACACAAAGAATAATAATTTGTCATAAGTGCTATGAAAGCAAAGTGTAAAGCACTATTAGATTTAAGAAAATAATATGATTTTGGTTTCATTCTTAAACATACCTTTCTTTAAACAGAGAGTAGTGATTAAAAATGATTATGCTAAAAGATTCTTGAGGCTAGCAAAGTGGCTCACCCCTACAATTCCAACACTTTGAGAAGCTGAAGCAAGAGTATCACCTGAGGCTAGAAGTTTGAGACCAGCCTGGCCAACAGGTCTACAAACATAACAACAGACCAAAAAACCCAACACCCCCCAAAACAAAACCAGCTGCTTGAGGTAAGGTATTACAAATTTATAAATTTGTCTCAGACAGAAATGCGGGTGCTAAAATGTAAAAACCTAATACAAAACAAACAACAACTTGTTTTTCAGTATTTAAAAAAGAGGTCAAGTTAATTTGCATAATCCATTCATCCAATAAACTTGTATACTTACTGTGTTAGTATTTCAAAAGTTTATTCCAGCCCATTTCTTCTTTTGTACTCTAAAATATCTTCATTGTGTTGTTTGATGAGCTACAAAGAGTTAAACAGTTAAAATTAGAAATGTAATCTTCCTGGATACTTATATTTTGTAAGAGGAATAAGAATAGAAAAAATAAACAACTATTCTAGTTAGAAATAAAAGGCTAAGCAATCCAAAAGTTCAAAAATCAGGAAAGGTATACACTTGTTCACCACAATCTGACATACTAAATTTGAGAAGGGAGACCTTAAATATTTATTTATTTATTTTGAGACCGAATTTTGCTTGTCTCCCAGGCTGGAGTGCAATGGCACGATCTTGGCTCACTGCAACCTCCTTCTCCCGGGTTCAAGTGATTCTCTTGCCTCAATCTCCTGAATAGCTGGGATTACAGCTGCCTGCTAGCACGCATGTCTAATTTTTGTATTTTTAGCAGAGATAGGGTTTCACCATGTTGGCCAGGCTGGTCTCGAACTCCCGAGCTCAGGTGATCCACCCACCCTGGCCTACCAAAGTGTTGGGATTACAGGCGTGAGCCACTGTGCCCAGCCAAAAATTTGAATTCAACTACTGCCAAAAATTTTTACCTTATTTGGTGGGTAATAAATGTAATGAAATGGCTTATCACAAAGGGGTAAATCAATATGATATAGTAGAACTTGGTTATTAAATGGGATCCAGGCTAGTTGGTGGGTGCGTGTTATGCTTCTAATCTTAGAAGTGTGATACCTTGATTGAATGACCAACCCCACCACAAAACTGTATGTGTATTAATTAGATGTTATGGAGGACAGTCACATTTTTAGAACCACTGTCTGACACAATATGCAACTGGAAAAACGGTTTATATACAATGACATTCATGGCAATCAAAGATTCAAGTTCAATCACTAGTGCTCTCAGCAGTAATCAAGTTTTTTGTTAGAGAAAACCTTAAATTAAGAATGTATTAAATTCATTATAAGCAACATCATTCAAAAAGATGAGTTACTATTAAGTTGTGAGTGACTCAATATCTCACCCCTTTCCAAGTCAACAATCTGAACCACTTTAACAAGAAAATTTAAAATATCTAAGAGCTGGGGGACAGTGGAGGAAGCCCCAAACCCATCAGATAAAAAACAAAATTTTAAATATTAATATAGCAGATACTTTAACTTTAAAAACAAATTTTATTCCTACAGAGGCAGTGTTTCACAGTGGTTTATAGGATAGTGTGGCCTCTGAAGTCAGGAGAACTGGGTTCAGCAAATTAGTTTCTCCAAGTGTGTTTCCTATCTGTAACGGGTCAACAGTATTAGGTACCACACAGTGTTGCTGAAATGATTAAACGCAAGTTTATGTGTAAAGCATACGGCGTGAATTTTTTTTTTTTTTTT
>NW_012103020.1:1303160-1307970 GCF_000951045.1 Mandrillus leucophaeus | reverse complement strand
CCATTCTCCCGCCTCCGCCTCCCGAGTAGCTGGGACTACAGGCGCTCGCCACTACACTAGCCTAATTTTTTTTTGTATTTTTGGTAGAGACGGGGTTTCACTGTATTAGCCAGGATGGTCTCGATCTCCTGACCTCGTGATCTGCCCACCTCGGCCTCTCGCCACTACACCCGCCTAATTTTTTTGTATTTTTGGTAGAGACGGGGTTTCACTGTGTTAGCCAGAGTGGTCTGGATCTCCTGACCTCGTGATCCGCCCACCTCGGCCTCTCAAAGTGCTGGGATTACAGGCGTGAGCCACTGCGCCCGGCCTGAAAATTTTTTTAAAAAGGTAGCTACACACTATATATAATTTCCAGCAATGTATTTATACAAACATTGATTAAAACCTAATGTTTTGAAAGTCTACTGGTATTCAATTTGTACAACTTGTACACTGCTGGTTTGACCCTACAGCATCTGAAAAAGGTACCTTTATAAAACTCCAATTAGCCTCAATTCTCATTAAGAAATAAAGTATAATTACTATTTAGTAAAACTGCTATTCCTTACAAAATCATGTTAAGGAACAATAACAGAAATTTTAGTCCCATCATACTTTCTCAATGTTGCTGAAATCTTAATTTCTTTTTAGTCCTGGAGATTTCCCTTTTGGAGGAATATGTATCAGCAATTATATAAATATCCTACTGTTGTGAGACTTTCACTGCCATACAACGTAACAGCACCATTCAATCTCGCAATGTTATCTCATTCCCTTACCACGCTGGCGTAGTCTCACGACATCCGGGAGTAAAGTACTTACATAGACCCACAAGACGACGGTGGTGCCCAAGGTCAACCCAACTTTCAGCCAGTTAGGTTTGGCATTCAGCGGCTCTCGCACGTAGAACTTTGACCGCGCTGAAGCTGAAAGGGGCAGAGGGTCTGTAAATCTGTAACTTACTGCCTTGTAGGGAAAAAACCCTAACATTTACGTGCGTATTATCGCATTTAATTCTCCCTTTAACTCCCCCATCTCCCACTTAAACAGCCAAGGAAATAGCGGTTCAGAGAGGTCAAGTACTTCGCCCAGGGCCACTGGGAGAGTTAGACAGGTAGCACCTGTCCTGCCCGAGGCCTTCAAGGCCTCATTTAAGGGCGTGCGGACCCTCAGACGACTCGGGAGTGGTCATGTAGGAGGCGTCCCGGGAAGGGTGTCTCCTCTCCCAGTCTACGGGACCGAACGTACAGAGGTGGGGAAGGCAGAGACCCAAAGCCCATTTACAAAGGCCAAGAGTGCTCAGGTTGCACTTGGATAAGTGCTGAAGGCGGGTGATGGGGAGCGGAGAGTCTTGCGTAGGGGACAGGCGCGGGCTGGGCCTTGGGTCGACGGCCGGCGAAGGTCACTGCAGGACGAACCCGGGCCGCTGCCGCCTCCTGCACCCGTGGGCTGGGTCCGCCTTAGGAGGGGTAATCTGAGGGTAGAGTCGGCCTGCACGAGGATGGACACTCACAGCCGCTCGGGAGCCTGGCAGGGGCCAGCAGCCGAGAGAGAGGACGCAGCAACGCGGACGGCGCCATCTTGCGTGGCCAGGCTCAGTCTCTCCGAGTCGGCAACAGAATCAGCGCCACCTGGCGGGCGGAAGTGCGGGACTCCAGGGCTCTGCAGCCGAGCTCCGTGGGGGCGTCAACGTGAGTTCCAGCACCGCAAGGTTCTCTAGCACCCCGGCCTCAGCCTTCTGTCTATACAGTGGAATTAGGAAGAAAGTAATTAAAAGAAAAAAGAATTTATCTATTCTCTGTCCTCTGGGGGTTTTTCACCCCATCTCTACGGCTATTCATCAAGAGGTTTATTAAAATTTTCCTACATGAGCCAGAAAAAAGAAAAGTGTCGTGCTCAATAATAACTAGCGCTTGGATTGAATTCTGTGGTCCAGGCACGGTGCATTAATGTATCATATGGTTTACATTCACTGCCTTATTTCATCTTCACAATGAGCACATATCATGCCGTGATTATAAGCTTCAATTTACAGATGAAGCTTAAAGACAGCTACTCACCCAAGGTGACATATTTTATAGTTGAAAAGATTTCTTAACACTTACCATTTACACTCACGATCATACTGAAGCCTCACAAACCTGTGAAGTAGAATTAGTGCCTTGGATAGGCTCAAGGGCTCAAGATCACATAGATGGCAGAGGTGGGATACAGTTTGAGGTCTTCTGACCCCAGATCTAGTGATCCTCGTTAGCTCACCTAACAGACTTGGACCACCCTAGACCATAAGCTGTAGAATCAGCGTTCAAAGCCATTCTGCTCACCACTTTTTAGCTCTATGATTTCTTAACCTAGTAAGAGGCAAATTACTTAACCTCTCTATACCTAAGTTTTACATCTGTAACATAAAACCTATAGGGTTGTTGAGAAGCTTAAACAACTCTCTGGTGGTAGTAAACAATTTATTTGGTTTTGCCTATTAAAGACATTGTTCTGAGGAATAGGTTTTATCTTGCACAATTGAGCCAGATCTTTGTACATTCAATTCAGTTCAATCTGATGTCTAAAGACTAGTAAAAATATTTATAGGTAACAGACAATACATTTTGACCCTTTAAAAGTAATCCGTTAAACCTTATGTCATTAATTTTAAAACCAAAATAAATGTTAGCAAATCTCCTATATTCTCTTTAGCAATGTTATTTTAAAATCTTTTTTTAACCAAAAATTATTGACCAGAAAGTCAATTAATTGTACTATATTTTCTGGCTCATTTTAACATGCAAATGGTGGCTAAATGGATTGCTAAATTGTGAGTCACTTTAGTTTGTAATCTAGTTTGAGCCTCCTGGACTCATGCTCAAGTAAGTAAATTACCCAACGAATGTGCTGAGCCAGTTGTTGGTTCTCAACTTATTGGCTTCTTGTCCACTCAGCAGCCTGTCAGTTGTATATCCTTTCTACACCATCCTTTGGAAGCTTGTCCTGACGAAGGTTTTGCTAGTATCCAACAAGTTGAAACAGATGCTACCTTTAGTCAGAGTATACAGAACCAGTAAGCAAATTACTAATTTCGGTACTGCTGTTGGGAAAGACTGCTTTGTTCTTTTTCAGAGCTTTGGCCCTTGTAGCCTTTTACTAGTGTGTATTTTGGGAAAGTGATGAAGTATAAGCACATTTTTCTCAGCATATTAGAGCTTATGGGAACTGTACACTTGGAGTATGGAGTATGCAGCTGTATGTGAAACTCCATCTTGAAAAGAATCCTGATTAAGTAATTCCAGCTAGGAACTAATATCTATAATATTTTGTTAGAAGTTGCTTCATAACATTCATGTAAGCATCTTCAGAATTTGAACACTAAAATCTTATTTATGATCCAGGTGAAAAGAGAGAGGATTTGAGTTAGCAGCCAGAAATGCAAAGTTTTAGTCCAAGATTTTTCCACTGGGAAAAAAAAATCACATCTCCGAAGGAAGGTAAAGAAAGAGCAAGAATTGAAAAACTGTATAAAATGCAAAACAAAACAACAACAACAACAACAACAACCAAACCAAACCAAACCAAAACAACAAAACCCCCCAAAAAACCACATATGTTTATTGATATAGCATGCATGAGAATACTATGAATCAAACTTAGGACTTGAGCCAGTCACAGTGGCTCAGGCCTCTAATCGTAGCACTTTGTGAGAACAAGGCAAATGGATTGCTTGAGTCCAGGAGGTCAAGACTGGCCTGTGCAACCTAGGTAGATAAACATCTCTACAAAATATTTTTTTAAAAAATTAGCTGGGTGTGATGGTGCACGTCTGTGGTTCCAGCTACTCGGGAGGCTGAGGGAGGAAGATCGCTTGGACCTGGGAGGTTGAGGCTACAGTAGGCCAAGATTGTGTCACTGCACTCCAGCCTGGGTGACACGGTGAGACCCTGTCATAAAAACAAAAGAAAACAAAAGAAAAGAAAAAAACCAACAACCTCCCACCTCCCCACACACCAAGATGTATCCATAAGTTTTTATTTTTTAAGACTCAGCAGCAGGCCAGGTTTTGGGGCTCACACCTATAATCCCAGCACTTTGGGAGGCTGAGGTGGGTTGATTGCCTAAGCCCAGGAGTTCAAGAGTAGCTTGGGCAACATTGAGAAACCCTGTCTATACACACACAAAAACACCCAGAAGCAAAGGCAAATTGTTAAGATTTGTTAAATCTAGGTGACAAATACATGCATTTCTTTTATGTTGTTTATTTTTTTTGGAACAAGGTCTCAGCTCTGTTGCCCAGGCTGGAGAGCAAAGGTATCATCACAGCTCACTGCAGTCTTGACCTCTGGGGCCGAAGGAATTTTCCCACCTAAGCCCACCAAGTAGCTGGGACTACAGGCTCACAGCACCACACCTGGCAAACTTTAAAATTGTTTTGCAGAGATGGGGTCTCAATATGTTGCCCAGGTTGGTCTCAAACTATCTTCCTGCCTCAGCCTCCCAAAGTGTCGGGATTATAGGCATGAGGCACTATGTCTGGCCTATTTTTTTTTTTTTTTTGAGAGGGAGTCTCGCTCTGGGGTGCAGTGGTACGATCTTGGCTCACTGCAACCTCTGCCTCCCAGGTTCAAGCGATTCTCCTGCCTCATCCTCCTGAGTAGCTGGGATTACAGGTGCGCACCACCATACCTGGCTAATTTTTGTATTTTTAGTAGAGACGGGGTTTCACCATGGTGGTCAGGCTGGTCTTGAACTCCTGACCTTGTGATCCGCCCGCCTTAGCCTCCCAAAGTGCTGGGATTACAGGCGTGAGCCACCACGCCCAGCCTTTTTTTTTTTTTTTTTT
>NW_012103020.1:1256627-1302970 GCF_000951045.1 Mandrillus leucophaeus | reverse complement strand
GGGTTAGCCAGGATGGTCTCGATCTCCTGACCTCGTGATCCGCCCGTCTCGGCCTCCCAAAGTGCTGGGATTACAGGCTTGAGCCACTGCGCCCGGCGCCAAATACTTAATAAGATGTAACAGTCTCAATAGAGAACATCTTACATATATGGGGAAATTTCACTCTACATATCCCTTTTGTAGAATTAAAGTTTGCAAGGTAAATGATTTTATTTCTTTCTTTTTGGTTAATAGTTTTTAGAGTTGGCATTTTGAACATAGTGACATGCAAGCACATGGGGTAAGATGAATTAACTAGCAGCAGCAGCAGCAGCCACAGCATATAGCCTTGGATATGTTAACGTTCTGAAAGCATGGCTGTCAAAGTATAACTCAAATGGGATCTCTATTTGTGAAATTGTGGTAATCAGAGTAAATATATTTTTTTTATTCAGTTCAGGTTACTGTGTGGTCAGACTGTTACCTGTAGGTGCATTTTAACTAGGAAATGAATCAGTTAAATGTTGAATCAGACTAGTATTTGCCGAGCCTTTAAAATTGCCATTTGTTTGTCATCACCCAAAAAGAATGTAACATTTGCCAAACTCTATTTCTGGCTCATCTAATCAGGTACTAAGGTTCTGGTGGAAACTACTGATTGTTTCAAAGACCAGACATTTTCTTCCTCTGAAGGAAAATAGAATATTCTTTACAGGAGAAATTTAGAGAACTATAGCAAATAGTATTGCTGTGGGGATTTTTGGATATGAAGCCAGAGATTTGGAAATCCAAGCTAAAATTATCAACTACATTTAGACTATTTTTCTGTCTTTCAATAGTTCAGACAGTTGAAAGACCTCTTGGGGCAGTGACTTTTTGCAGGTTATTATTAAATAACAGCTTAAAAATGAATTATAAGCTTGCCCTTAGTTTTATAAAGTTAAGGTTAAAAGACTGGCCATATTTCAAACTGAAACATAGTTTCCTGTACATATGATTTTCTCAAAATTTTGAAGAGAGATCACAGAATTTAAGGAAACTCCAGGATTTGACTGTTAAAAACCTTATTTATGACCCCGGTGAAGGGAGAGGACAATCAATATAGCAGCTAGAAAACCCAAGTTTATATTGGGAAACATATTTCTCAACTCACACCTTTCAGGGACAGTTAAGAGAAGTTTGAAAATTAAAATGTCTTTGTAAATAAATTTAAAAGAGTAAAAAACATGCACATAACATATTGTTTAATAATTCGTAATGCAAAGAATGCTACAGAGTGAAATCAGGATTTGGAAGGAGGTAATCAAAAACCAAAGGTTAAAAGTGGCTCATATAACTTGAAAATTTTTAGATCAATGGAATGCCACTTTGAAAAAGTTTTATTGTCACCTGTTAATGAAATGACTTACATTTTTGGAAGGGGTCCTATTCAGTATCTAGTCTGACCTCGCCTACTCGAGTAGTTCTCTCTAGTATCCTTGCCAGTCTTTGGCTTCTAAGATCTGAGAATTTCTGGGGATGGGGAGTTCGAGTCACAATATTAAGCACTAGTTTGAAGTCAGCTCCAGGGTAAAGTCAGTGTCTTTAACTCTCCACCACTCCACTGCAAGGTGCCTCGTAAGGTTGGTCCGTCAACTCTGCATTATATGGCCTCAACAACGAAATTAAAACACATACTTTAACCTCCAGAGGCTCCTCTGGCAGTGCAAATATGTCACTTCGGATCTGGCTAACTACCTTTCCAGGCTGATCTTAAGCAACATTCACCAAATTACCGATACGACAGCCAGGCCCATTTCATTGGTCAAGCTCTTCCACGCTTTTCAGACTCTATTAAGCCCCTTCCTCTCCAGGGCTGTTAATAAGTCTCCACTGCGGGGAAGCTTTTTTCATTTTCCACTCCGCCTCTGCTCCTTAAATTAGGCATTTCGTCCATAATCAACTACAGCGCTTCTCAAACACCTACACCTGTATTTTAGCGCTTTGGACTCAAACGATTATCACACAGTGTGCGAGACTCTTTCCAATGAATGAAAGGTCAGTCTGGCAGGAAGGCGCCAGAGAGGCTATTTTTGATGAGGAGGCGGTCTGAATCGTATTTGCCTAGCTTCCCGTAGCTCAGCGGGCGCTTCGAGGGCACCACGCACTGAGAGGATGGGCGGGGCCTGCCCGGACCCTCCCGGCCTCCACAGGCGGGCCAGCCTCCAGGTTTCCCGGCAAGCTCCGAAACCCAGAGGAGGTGGGGAAAGGAGGTCACCGCGCCTGCGTGTTAGGAGGTGTGACCCGGGTGGGAAAGCCCTCCGCGTCCGCCATTTTGGCTGCCTCTGTCGGTCTGTTCAGTTACCACGTGAACCGCCGACGGAGACCCGTAGTGGGGGAGGCGGCGGCAGTGTTAAGTGAGAAAGGAAAAAAGACAACGAGGAAAAAGGAGGTGTCCGGGTAGGGCAACGCGGCGACACCCGAGGCCTGGTGGTGGCGGCGGATCGGTATATTCAAGGCTGAAGCAGCTAGGGAACGGCAGCGGCGACGGTCGGACAAACTGACTGACCGAGCCGGGTGGTGGCGGGAGCAGCAGGAGCAGCCGGAACGATGCCGGCCGTGAGCCTCCCGCCCAAGGAGAATGCGCTCTTCAAGCGGATCTTGGTAAGTGTGAGGCTCCGGGCAAGCAGTGGGGAGGATTTAGCCGGTAACCGGGCCTGTCACCCCTAACCTCGGCCCGGCGGGCACTGAGCCACTCCCGCCCGGGACCCCGCCTTCATAGTCCTCGTCAGGCCGAATGCATTGCTTTGCCCCCTCTCTGTGGTTCCTACTATGGCCCGCGCTCCAGGGACCACAGCCTTCTTCCTTCCATCCCCACGCTTGAGGCCCTGGTTCCGGACTAGGCCCCGATCTCCTGGCTTCTAGATTGCCGGTTCTCGTTCTCCCCGATCTGGGGGAGGAGAGGCCCGGCCTTTGGCGGGCAAGTGGGCAACACCGGCAGGAGTCGCGGCCCGGTTGGTGTGGGAACCCTGCCGGCAGGCCGGGGTGGCACCCTTGGAAGGAACAGGTGGTGCGGATGCAGCAGGCTCATTCATTGCCTAAACGCGGTTCTCCCTCCATCATCTGTCCCTCCCTCTTCCTCCTCTCTTGGGATTCACCTGTCTCCGCCCGGCCCGGGGTCAAATGACCTGAGAGGAGGGAAAGAAAGAGTTCAGAGAAGGAAAGAAAGCTTTTCAAACGACTACCTCCTTGTAGTCAGTTGCATACTGGAGTCTTCGGTGCCTCTGCCTCCCTTGTTCTCTCGTTTCTGGAGTAGGGATGAGGCATTTATTTCTTAGTTTCCGAGCGGGAAACAGCCCCACCCCGTCACTCTTCTCGGGAGGTGGGGCCCATTGGCGAGGGGGCGGTTCGGTAGGAAGTAAAAAGTTGAATCTTTAGTTGAAACGTTCCAGACCTAGACTTTTCTTATACACTGAAGTGTATTAACACATGCAAAAACTCACCAGAGAAAAGAGAATATAAGAACTTTTGAGAAGGATTTTGTTGACGCTAACTCAGACTTATTCCCTACATTTCAAATGTGTGCAGTTTGCATTTTTTAAAACTATAAATGCATTGATGTTTGTTGGGACTGTTTACATTTTAAAATATGTCCTGTAGCCTGGCAACTATAATTAACACGTTGTAGTACATTTTTTGTTTGGCATTTAGTATGTGGGTTGCCCCTTTCACGCAAACTTTTCCTTATGATAGAATTAACTGTGTTTGCCAAATTTCAGACTTTTAAAATTTAGGATGGTGTGTGTGAAAGTGTTAACCTTTTCCCCTGCAGTTATAATTTATTTCACCTGTTTGAAAAGTAGAACAACTCTAGGGATTCAGTTTTTCTAGAAATAAATAATCATCCATTTGAACTAACTTTGATTTTACAAAAGTGTCCATATGCCTTACAGATTTAGTGAATTCATGTTGAAAAATATTAGAACGTCACATCCAGTGTCGGAAAACTGTTGCCCTGAAATTCTTATTGGCATTTTGTTTTGTTTTCTTTTAAGACTAAGAGTGTAGGTGGAGCTGTAAAATAGTTTTAGGAAAAAAGTTACTTTTAAACCGTTAAAAAGACTAATTGGTGTGCAGGTAGAACTATAACATAAGTTTATAATAACAATTTATCTTTAATCTCTTCTTCACAATTCTTTATTTTGAAAAAAAAAAAAAAAAAGAAAAGTTGAGAGAACAAGGAACACTCCTAAACCTTTACTTAAATTTAACACTTGATATTTTGCCATATATGTTTTCTCACTATGTATATGTTTATATACATTTGTATAAAAGTAAGTTGTAGACATAAAACTTATCTCTAGCCTGGGCACAGTGGCTCATACCTGTAATACCAGCACTTTGGGAGGCTCAGGCGGATGGATCACTTGAGGTCAGGAGTTCGAGACCAGGTTGGCCAACGTAGTGAAATCCTGTCTCTACTAAAAATACGAAAATTAGTCAGCCGTGGTGGTGTGCACCTGTAGTCCCAGCTACTAGAGAGGCTGAGGCACAAGAATCGCTTGAACCTGTTGCAGTTCCAGCCTGGGCAACAGAGCGAGACTGTCTCAAAAACAAAAAATTTCATCTCTAAATACTTCAACAAGCATCTTCTAAGAATAAGGACATCGTCTTGTATACTTTTAACAGTCATTCTCTAATATTGTCTATTATCTGGTTCATATTAAGGTTTTCTCAAGTGTTAGCACTTTTTAAATAAATCAAACTTTTAATTTTGAGAAGACTGTATAATCACATAGTTTAAGGAATAATACAGTGCACTTTACTCAGTTTTCCCAACACTAACACCTTGCAAAACCATGGTTCATTATTAAACATTGATACAATCCACCAATCTTATTCACATATCCCCAGTTTACTTGTACATGCGTGTGAGTGCTCGCGCACGCGGGTGCAGTCATCGCTTGGTATCTGTTGGGGGTTGATTTCAGGATCCCACGAGATTCCAAAATTTGCGGGTGTTTGAGTCCGTTATATAAAGTGGTGTAGTATTTGCGTATAACCTATGCATATCACCTGTACACTTTAAGTATCTCTAGATTACTTATAATACCTAATGCAATATTAATGTTATATAGTTATGCTGTATTTTAAAAATTTGTATTTTTTATTGTGCTTTTTTAAAATAGTTTTTACCTATGGATGCAGATACCAAGGATAATGAGAGCTGACTGTATTTACTTCTGTGCAGTGTTATCCCATGTATAGATTGCACCACTACAATTAGGCTACAGAACAGTTCCCTCAGTCCAAAGTACCCCTCTGTTGCCCTTTTAGAACCACATCCAACATCTGTCCCACCCCTCTCCCATCCCCTCTTGCTGCAGGCTCCAGCAATCAGTACATGTCCTGCATTTGTATAATTTTGCCATTCCCAGTGTGTTTACTAAAAATAATCATACAGTATACAACTTTTTGGGTTTAGAGATAGAGTCTTCCTCTGTTGCCCAGGCTGGAGTGTAGTGACTGTTTATAGGCTCTATCAATAGGGCACTGTAACCTCAAACTACTGGGCTCAAGCACTTCTCCCTCTTCAGCCTCTGGAGTAGCTGGGATCACTACAGGGCTACCACATCCAGCTAATAGTTTATTCCTTTTTATTGCCGAGTAGTATTCCATGATATGGATGTACCACAGTGTGTTTAACCATCCATAGAATAGCAATTTTTGATTAAACATCTTAAATATTTTTTTGTGGTAGTGTTAGTGGGGCAAAAACCTGTAAGTTCATTGCTAAAATCACAGTGCTGTAGATCTGTTAATAAGTTACATGTGAGAGAAATGTGAAAATCACTAGATGAAAGAAAAGTAAAGGAGCTAAAATGTCCTTATTGTTCTCATACGTTAGGAGTGAAGAAAGTATTACTGACCAAAAGGATAGTATTGATTTTTTGAAATTGCTTCAGTTTCTTGAGATTCAATAGTAAGTTAGTGCTTTTGATTTTAAGATTTTTTTTTTTTGTCCTGATAAAGGAAACGTTGGACTTTTAATGTGATGTGTGTGCTGTATGTAATCAAGTGTTGCTAGGTTGGTAACTTCTTTTTTTTTTTGAGACAGAGTTTCGCTCTTGTTGCCCAGGCTGGAGGGCAGTGGCATGATCTCGGCTCACCGAAACCTCTGCCTCCCGGGTTCAAGCAGTTCTGCCTCAGCCTCCCGAGTAGCTGGGATTGCAGGCATGTGCCACCACGCCTGGCTAATTTTGTATTTTTAGTAGAGATGGGGTTTCTCCATGTTGGTCAGGCTCGTCTCAAACTCCCAACCTCAAGTGATCCACCTGCCTCGGCCTCCCAAAATGCTGGGATTACAGGCCTGAGCCACTGTTCCTGGCCACTTGGTAACTTGTTAAATCATTCCTGCAGCATTCAACTTTTGAGCTGCTACTTTGTTAGTTGTACTGTACTTGTTATGATAAACTTATGTAGGAAATGCAGTTAGTTTGTATTTCAAAATAAACTTTTTTTTTCCTTAATTTTTTAATGGAAACCTGGTTTACATATAAGTTTGCAAAAATTTTAGAGTTTCTGCAATGGATTTGCCTGGCTTGATCTAGTCTAGTTGATCTCTAAAATTCAGTTTTTTTTGTATATTTTTCCCTTCTTTTTTTTTTCCACTATTACTCTACTGTTTTCTGACTAAAGCATTGTCATAAGTTAGTCAAAATGCTTACATAGTATTTCTTGCTGATAATTTGTCTAGAAAAAGGACAGAGTGAATTTAATGTGATATATACTATGTAAGAGTTTATTTTATTTTATTTGTTTGTTTTTTTGAGACAGAGTTTTGCTCTGTCACCCAGGTTGGAGTGCAGTAGTGTGATTTTGGCTCACTGCAGCCTCTACCTCCTGGGTTCATGCCTCAGCCTCCCAAGTAGCTGGGATTACAGGCGTCTGCCACCACACTCGGCTAATATTTTTTTGTATTTTTAGTAGAGATGGGGTTTCACCATGTTGGCCAGGCTGGTCTTGAGCTAGTGACCTCAAGTGTTCTGCCCGTTTCGGCCTCCCAAAGTTCTGGGATTACAAGTATGAGCCACTGCGCCCGGCCCTATATAAGAGTTTAAGGAAGACTTGTGTTTGCCAGAAGCTGGTTTTTTTTTTTGTATTTACAAACTGTTTTAACTTATTTGGAAAATTAAGTCATTAGAAAATTGTGGCCTTTGCCTATTGTTGATGCTATTTGTTTATCTAAAAGTTTGAGGATGTTACCAGATTTTTACACCACTTTGTTAGGATCTAGGTTAAGGGTAGGAAAAATGAGGTTGCCAGGGTAGAATGAAATCCATACCTTATATTTTAACCCACTTGGAAAAAGTGGACATACCCTAATGCCTTTCAATCAAGTGTTAGTAGGTTGGTTGCTGTTGCTGCTGCTTCCTTCTCTCTTTTTTGCTCTCCAAATGTTAATGTCAGTTATAAGAAAAATTTAAATTGGGAATAGTTAAAATATTGTACATCAATAAATGTAGTTTTGGACCTTAGCCTGAATGATTTATATTGTTATAAGTGTTAAAGGATAGAATTTTATTTTAATTTTTTTATTATACTTTTAAGTTCTAGGGTATGTGTGCACAACATGCATGTTTGTTACATATGTGTATACATGTGCCATATTGGTGTTCTGCACCCATTAACTCGTCATTTAAATTAGGTATATCTCCTAATGCTATCCCTCCCTGCTCCCCGCATCCCAGGACAGGCCCCGGTGTGTGATGTTCCCCACCCTGTATCCAAGTGTTCTCATTGTTCAGTTCCCACCTATGAGTGAGAACATGCAGTGTTTGGTTTTTAATGGACAGAATTTTTCTTTCCTAGAAAAGTGGTGAGAGAAGTTAAAATAGCATTATGATTATGTTTGTAATTTGTCACTATTTGCCAGGTAAAATGAGAAAGCTACCATTTGCCAGGCTCTGCTCTAGGTGCTTTAGAATAGCACTGCTACAGTAGAATTTTCTATGATGATGGAAATATTTGTTATCTGCTTTAATAGATAGCCATTGGCCATGTGTAGGTTTGTTTTTTGTTGTACTTGTTAAGACAGGGTCTAACTCTGTCACACAGGCTGGAGTGCAGTGGTTTGATCATGGCTCACTGCAGCCTCCACCTCCTGGGTTCAAGCTATCTTCCCAGCTCAGTCTCCCAAGTAGCTGTGACTACAGGCGTGCCACCATGCCTGGCTAATTTTCGTATTTTTGGTAGAGATGGGGTTTTGCCATGTTGGCCAGGCTAGTCTTGAACTCCTGGGATCAAGCGGTCCTCCTGCCTCGGCCTCCCAAAGTGCTGAGATTACAAGTGTGAGCTACCGTGCCTGGCCTGGCCACATGTAATTATTGCACACTTGAAATATGGCTAGTGCAGCTGAGGAAATGAATTTTTAATTAACCTTAATTTAAATTCAAATAGTCACATGTGGTGAATGTTTACCATTTTGGACACAGCATGCTTTATTTAGAGTCCTTTCTTAATTCTCAAAACTTTTCAAGGTGGGGACATTTTTATTAAGCAAACAGACTGAGATTAAGCTAGTGTGAGTTACAGTCTGGAATAAAACTTTTTTTTCTTTTCAGGGCACTTAACATTCACACACCTGCCTAGTGTTTAACTATTTAGGGGAGGGGTATAGGAGAAGGGTGAGGGAATTCTTTGTTAGGCAAAAGAGTAGTAATACTTATTAGGTGGCTGCATATGTTGTATAATAGGTAAATTATTATTATTTTTTTTTTTGGGACAGAGGCTCCCTCTGTCGCCCAGGCTGGAGTGCAATGGCACGATCTTGGCTCACTGCAAGCTCCGCCTCTGCCTCATGCCATTCTCCTGCCTCAGCCTCCCAAGTAGCTGGGACTACAGGCGCCCGCCACCATGCCGGGCTAATTTTTGTATTTTTAGTACAGTCGGGGTTTCACCATGTTAGCCAGAATGGTCTCAATCTCCTGACCGTGTGATCCCCCCACCTTAGCCTCCCAAAGTGCTGGGATTATAGTCTTGAGCCACTGCACCCGGCCCATTGTATAATAGGTAAATTATTTTATGTGATTTATTTTCTTTGGGAAAGTTGCTGTTTCTGCTAGTTGATACTTAGTTTAGCTTTAGTTGCTGATGAAATTTAGATTAGGAATTGTTAGCAAGTAGGTGTCCATATGCACATGAAAGGTTAACTGACTAAATTTCTTTGTGACAGAATTCCAGTTTTGCAACTAAGAGTGGACAGTAACTTTGAAATTGGTTTTAATATACTTTTGCTTGTACTTTGTATATTTAGAATATAACAAAAAATCAAAAAATGGAAACAAAGTTTGGTCTGTTCTGAAATCCCCTTCTGAACATAGTAGTTAATCATAAGTTTATTTATTTTTTTGAGATGGAATCTCGCTCTTGTTGTCCAGGCTGGAGTACAGTGGTTCGATCTCGGCTCACTGCAGCCTCCGTCTCACTGCAACCTCTGGCTCCCAGGTTCAAGTGATTCTCCTGCCTCAGCTTCCCCAGTAGCTGGGATTACAGGTGTCCACCACCACGCCCGGCTAAGTTTTGTATTTTTAGTAGAGACGGGGTTTCTCCACGTTGACCAGGCTGGTCTCAAACTGCTCACCTCGGGTGATCCACCCACCTCAGCCTCCCAAGTGCTGGGATTACAAGCATGAGCCACCACGCCCTGCTGCTAATCATAAGTTTAAACTAGGATAAATTATTCCTTAAAAGTATACCAGAAAACAAAATGCAGTTTTGCTGTTTTATATATGTATATATAATGTGTATATAATTATTATAAAAATTACAAAATAATTTTTCTGTAAAAATCTAGTGAGGGTCGGGCGTGGTAGCTCATGCTTGTAATCCCAGCACTTTGGGAGGCTGAGGCAGGTGGATGACCTGAGGTCAGGAGTTCGAGACCAGCCTGGCCAACATGGTGAAACGCTGTCTCTACTAAAAGTACAAAAATTAGCCAGGCGTGGTGGCAGGCGCCTGTAATCCCAGCTACTTGGGAGGCTGAGGCAGGAGAATCGCTTGAACCCAGGATGTGGAGGTTACAGTGAACCAAGATCGCACCATTGCACTCCAGCCTGGGGAACGAGAGTGAAACTTTGTCTCAAAAAAAAAAAAAAAAAAAACTAGTGAGAAGTGAAAATCTTTTAATAATGTGGTAAATTTATTCTTTGCTTGCTTTTTAAATTTGTGTGTGTGTGTGCGCGCGCGTGCGTGTGTGCGCGCGCGTGCGTGTGTGCGCATATGCGCGTGGGACCAGGATTTCACTATGTTGCCCAGGCTAGTCCTGAGCTCAAGTGATCCTCCTGCTTCAGCCTCCCAAGTAGCTGAGATTATGACATGCTACTGTGCCTGGCCTGTTTGCTTACTTTTTAATTTTTGTTTTTCTAGAATGAGATGTAGTATGAATGAAGAAATAAATACATGTTTTTGTTTTAAATTGACAGCATATAGTTTCAAAATTCTGTATTGTGTTAGAAACCTGAAATGTTTTAAAAAATGTTTCTTTTGCGTCAAGAGAGTGGGTTAAAAATACTTGCTTGTGCAGAGTGACCACAGTTCAGTTTTCAATAGTAGTAGATAGACAACACTATATTTTCAGAAAAACAGACTAAAGCTTAAAAGGGAACTGAATTTAATATTCTATTCTTTAGATGTGTCAAAGTGTTGAAGTCCTGGGTCATTACTGGGGCTCAAACTAGTTATTTGATGATAATAGAATTGCCATCCAAACTATTGAAGTGCTGGTTAAAGAAGAGTTTCCAGAGAGGCAGGAATGGTGCTCTGTGTGATTAGGGGACTGGAGAGATACTGTCCAGCTGGCCTCAACTGAAGGGATCTCTCTCCTTAGTGTGCAGTCTTATATCTTTTAATATTTCTGCTTCTGACAATGCAGTTCTGACAGCATTGATTCAATATATCTTCTTTCTTCATAAAGGCATTTTTGGACATAAAAAGCTAGGTCATATAAAGGGTCATATATGTGCAAAGGACTGTTTAGAATTTTCTCCCCCAGATACCTGCGTGACTCATTTTTCTTAGTTGTTTTAGGACTTCTGCTCACATGTCTTTTATTTATTCTTGATTTTAAATTTTATTTTTATTATTTTTTGAGACAGGGTTTCGCTCTGTCACCCAGCGTGGCATGCAGTGGCACAATTTTAGTTTACTGCAACCTCCGCCTCCTGAGTTCAAGCGATTCTCCTGCCTCAGCTTCCCGAGTAGCTGGGATTCCAGGTGCTTGCCACCAGGCCTGGCTAATTTTTGTAGTTTTAGTACAGACTGGGTTTCACCATGTTGGCCAGGCTGATCTCAAACTCCAGACCTCAGGTGATCCACCTGCCTCGGCCTTTTGAAATGCTGGGATTACAGGTGTGAGCCACTGTGCCTGGCCTAATTTTTTTTATTTTTATTTTTTGAGACAGGGTCTCACTCTGTTGCCCAGGCTGGAGGTCTGGAGTGCAGTAGTGTGATCTCCGCCCACTGCAACCTCCGCCTCCTAGGTTGAAGCGATTCTCCCACCTTAACCTTCCAGGCAACTGGGACTACAGGCACATGCCACCATGCCCAGCTAAACAGGTGTCCTTTAAATGTTATTTAGAGGCCTACCTTGGCTAGCAGTCAGTCCTTCTCACCTTATTTTCTTATTTCTTACTTTATCTCATTTATCAGCTTCTTACATTTACTTGTATATTTATCACATATTTTCCACAATTAAAATGTAGGTTTTATGAAGATAAGGATGTCTGCTAATGGCTCTATTCATATTGGTTAAAATGATGTACCATAGTAGATGTTTAATGGAAAACGGAGTTAAGCTGGGCTTTGGCATTACAGAGTACATTATTATATGAAGTAATTGTAGGATATTGGGCAGAGCCTGTATTATGTGGTAAGACTTTGAAGTTTAATTTATGAATGAATTATAGTATTTGTTTACATAGTCTTTCTTTCATCATAAAAGCATAATAAGAGGAAAATTTTATTAATATTTCTTTGGTTTTGGCGTTGGAGGATAAATGGTATCAGGATTAAATGAGTTGGTTGTGAGGAGCCTGCTGCTGTATTAGAATCTTCAGATAGTAGGACTCAGTCATACATCATTTCATAGAGCTTTACAACCGATTCTGACACGAAGTCAGGGTTGACAACCGCTCTATATGATACTAAGAAATGGACCTGTTATAAAATTTAAAATATAAAATGTTGAAGAGCTGGGCACAGGGGTGCATGCCAGTTACTCAGGAGTCTGAGGCAGCAAGATTTGGTTGAGCCCAGGAGTTCAAGGCTATAGTTTGTGATTATTGCCCCTGTGAATTGCTACTGCACTCCAGCCTGGGCACCATAGTGAAACTCCATCTCTTTAAAAAAAATTAGAAGGAAAATAATTGTAGTGTAGAGTTGCTTTGTGTTTTTCAGGAAATTTAAAAATCAAGTTTAATTCTTGATATGCTGAGAAGCTGGTGTGGAAGAGAGAACAAGTCACTTAACAGTGAGCTTAGCCAGCAATCAGCATTCATATCTAAATACAAGTTTGCTCTCTATTTACAGGCAATATACTGTTGAGGAGACAAACTTAAGATTCTTAGTGAAAAATGGTTGTGAAAAGGATGTCAGTTGCTAATTCTGATAGTAAGAAGGATGAGTGAAATGTTAGGGCATGGAAGGAATTTTATGCTGTGGTTGTATTCTTTTCAAAATTTCCCTGAAATGTCAGCTGTAGGCTTAAACATCTAAGTTGTTTTATGATATGTGCTGTACAAACTTGTATTAAAGTTGTAACTTTAAGAACACTAGTCTAACTTGTTGCATGTGGTTTTTTTTCCTCCTAGGTAAGATAGGAAATTATATTGTTCACTACTTAATGTGGCATTAAAATAATCCCTTACACTTTTAATTTAATTAAAGCAATCTTTCCTTTCCTGGTTATTTAGAAGTAAAATAGCTTGTAATCCCAGTGCTTTGGGAGGCCAGTATGGAAGAGGTCTTGAAGCCAGGAGTTCGAGACCAGCCTGGGCAACATAGCAAGGCTCTGTCTCTGTAAAAAATAAAAAAGTTACCTGGGTGTGGTGGTGGTGCAAACCTGTAGTCCCAGCTACTTTCGGGAGGCTGAGGTGGAGGACTGCTTGAGCTCATTGCAGTTTGAGACTGCTATCATCATGCCAATGCACTCCAGCCTGGGTGACAGAATGAGACCTTGTCTAGGGGGAAAAAAAAAGTAAAAGTTGCAGTGTAAGAAATGATGGACAGGTTGATGTTTTTGTTATCTCATGGGCTCTACTGCATTTTCTTTGGTTAGTATAATATGAGCAAATCTTCAGTTGAAATAATATGAAATTTCTACTAAAACACCTTCGGGAAATAGTATTATTTGAAGCCAGTAATATTTTTAATCTTAAATATTCCATTTGATTTTATTACTGAGGAGATTGTGTAAACATTCCTGAGTGGCATCTATAAGAGTTGTTTTATCTGATTACATAAAAGGAAAGTTTGCTTTTAAAAACAATAGACCTAGGGAAAAAAAGCCTGGCCTTGGTTGGTTGTCTGCTTTTACACATGGTTGCTGTTCAAATTCAAATACTTTTTTTCCCTCTCACAATAAAATGGCTTACACTTAAAATGGGACTCTATTTTTCAGAGAGAAGTCGTTGGGTAGTACAAGATTACCTTTAATTATCAATGCTTGAGGACCAAGTCAGAATTTTTAAGAAGGGGTACATTAAGCAAAGCAGTATTTATTTAGTATCTATTTTGAGCCAGATTTTATGCTAGACTTTCTACTTGTTAGCTGATACAAAGTTTGTGACACTCCCTTAAGGAAATTGTAGGTATAGCCAATACTTAATGACTACATTGTTACAGTGTATTTCTTTCTTTCTTTTTTTTTTTTTTTTTGAGATGGAGTTTCACTCTTGTTGTCCAGGCTGGAGTGCAATGGTGGCGCTATCTTGGTTCACCGCAACCTCCGCCTCCCTGGTTCAAGTGATTCTCCTGCCTCAGCCTCCAGAATAGCTGGGATTACAGGCATGTGCCACCATGCCCGGCTAATTTTGTATTTTTAGTAGAGACAGGGTTTCTCCATGGGCTGGCCTCTTAACTCCTGACCTCAGGTGATCTGCCCGCCTCGGCCTCCCAAAGTGCTGGCATTATGGGCATGAGCCACCACGCCCAGCCTTTTACAGTATATTTCTAAATGCTTTATATACAGGTAATTCCACTGTATTGGAATATAGAGATTCCTAAAAGTCTCTGCGCTTTGCAAAGTCATGCAATAAAAACCACAAGGCTTATGGGAAAAATGAGATTGGCCACAACATTAAAAAACGTTATTAGTGACAGATTAAAAACAAGGATAAGAACTTAAAATGGTAGTACTGTTTTACATATGTTAAATGGTTAACAAATACATAATACTATGATGTAAATATTGCACTTTACTTTGGATAAGACAGTGCTTGCTTGCAGAAGTGGCATCTGAAGGATTACAGTTTGTGAATCATTGTGAGGTGGAGAAAGGCAGGTTGTCTGAAATCTGATGGAAAGTTGTAACATCACATGTGGATGGGTGTGGTTCATTGTGGCTCACAGCATACAAGGGGAACTGAGGTAGTTGAGGTGTGTGTCTGGGTGCTGCTGTGTATGCCTATGAGACTTTTTTTGGCTAGGTGCTATTTTCTGTGTTCATCTAGATTTTCTAACAGATGAAAGTCACAGAAGCAAACATGAAATTTAAAATGCTCAAAATGCTCCCCATCAATTGTGTTGGAGCCAATGTGTGTTTTCAAGACAAGCATTATAACAGAATTTAACTGTACATGATTTCACTTAGAGTTGTAGAGATCATATATCCTGTGTTTGAGTAGTTCTTAACTCTGAAGTATGGCTGTTTACCAAGAGCCCTGGTCTTACGTCTAGTACCTGAGATAGTGCCACATTCTTTGCCATCTTAGGTTGCCACTGCCACTAAATGAAAACCAAGGAGACTTAAGCATCTTCCAACTTTTTGTTTGTTAGGGAAGCTTTTTTGTTGAGATGGAGTCTCGCTCTGTTGCCAGACTGGAGTGCAGTCGCATGATCTTGGCTCACCTCAATCTCCGCCTTCCAGGTTCAAACAATTCTTGTGCCTCAGCCTCCCGAATAGCTGGGATTACAGGTGTGTGCCACCACGCCCAGCAGATTTTTGTATTTTTAGTAGAAACGGGGTTTCCCCATATTGGCCACGATGGTCTCAATCTCTTGACCTTGTGACACTCCCTTAAGGAAATCGTAAGTTAAGCCAATACTATAGAATCATCTAGTAGATTCCTCAGAAATGCTTGTGGAACAATTTCTTAAATTTTTACATGTTTAAGTTGTTTCCTATATCCTTGATATTTGAAGGACAGCTTGGCTGGATATAAAATATTTGATTCACATCCATCACCTGTCCTCTCTCTTCTATGTGTATGACTTTTCTTTGATTCTTTGAAATATTTATTGTGCTTCGGCCTCCCAAAGTGCTGGGAATACAGGCATGACCCCCCGCACCCAGCCTAGGGAAGTTTTACTTTATTTTATTTCATTTTATTTTATTTTATTTTTTGAGACGGAGTCTTGCTCTGTCTCCCAGGCTGGAGTACAGTGGCGTGATCTCGACTCACTGCAAGCTCTGCCTCAGCCTAGGGAAGCTTTTGATAGAGGCTAATTCATTTTAAAGATTTCTGTGGGGAGTCTAAGTGACATTTTAAAACCCAGGAAATAGGCCAGGGATGATGGCTCACGCCTGTAATCTCAGTGCTTTGAGAGGCAGAGGTGGGAGGATCACTTGAGCCCAGGAGTTCTAGGCCAGCCTGGGCAGCATGGCGAAACCCTATCTGTACAAAAATTCAAAAATTAGCCAAGTGTGGTGGTGCGTGCCTGTAATCCCAGCTACTTGGCAGGCTGAGGTAGGGGATTGCTTGAGCCTGGCAGGTCCAGGCTTCAGTGAGCAGTGTTCATGCCACTGTACTCCAGCCAGAGTGACAGAGTGAGACTACGTCTCCTCAACAACACAGCAACAACAAAGGCTCGGCAAATCTGAGTAAAAGAGAAAAGCAGTACTTTTCTTAAACTACCTCACAGAGTGGGTAGTGAGATACGTATACAAGTGCATGGCAAATGGTAAAGCATGTGTATTATTAGTACTTGCTCTTTTGTAGATGTAGTCTATTTTAAACCTTAGCTTTTTCACTGAATTGATCTCATCTTTGGTTTATGTTATATTTACTGGGTCTTGTATTCTGTTTGATGTTTTTATTTGCTTTATTTTTTATTTTTATTTTTTACTTAAGAGAGTTTATATTTTTGTTATGTATACTTTTATGTATACCTTTAAAACTCCTCTTTGTCTCCCCCCCTTTTTCTTAAATTTAGGTTTCTTCCATTTGGTTTATCAGCTTTAAATTAGAGCCATTTAGTTTCATTTTCTTATGTGTGAGGTCTTATTCCAGTTTTTTTTTCTGTCTCTTTTCCTGTGATTTTTTGAAGTTATATTTACTTTGTGAGAGTATGTCATTTTCCATACTGTTCTTCCTCATCAATACCTTTGTTTTAAATTTAGTACTACAATATTGTTAAAGATTTACAGATCTTTTCTTGAAGTTCTCAATCACTTCTTGGTTGGATAAAGCTCATCATCTAGTAGATTCCTCAGAAATGCTTGTGGAACAATTTCTTAAATTTTTACATGTTTAAATTGTTTCCTATATCCTTGATATTTGAAGGACAGCTTGGCTGGATGTAAAATATTTGATTCGCATCCATCACCTGTCCTCTCTCTTCTATATGTATGACTTTTCTTTGATTCTTGAAATATTCCTTGAAAATATTATCCTGCTTGTATCTTGCTTGTGTTGCTAACGCCAGCCTGATTTTATTTCTTAATGTATGACTTGGTTTTTTTTCTTAGACATCCAATAAATTTTCTTGAGTTACAGTTTTGAGTATTGGTAGTTCTGTTCTATTTCATTCTTCAGTAATCTTTGACTATTGAATCTTATTTGCCTCTCTTCTTTTTTTTTTCCCCCCCAAGATGGAGTCTGGCTCTGTTGCCCAGGTTAGAGGGGAGTGGTGCCATCTCAGCTCCACCTCCCAGGTTCAAGCGATTCTCCTGCCTCAGCTTCCCAAGTAGCTGGGGTTACAAGCGTGTGCCACCATGCCCGGCCAACTTTTGTATTTTTAGTAGAGACAGGGTTTCACCATGTTGGTCAGACTGGTCTCGAACTACTGACCTCAAGTGATCCACCTGCCTTGGCCTCCCAGAGTGCTGGGATTACAGGTGGGAGCTACCGCACCTGTCCTCTCTCTTCTATATGTATGACTTTTCTTTGATTGTCTTCACTTCTATTTCTTTTTCATTTATGTGAAAGCATTCCTGTCTCTTTCATTTCTGTCTCTTTAGATCATATCTATCTGTTCCCTGTAGGGCATCTTTTGTAATTTAGTCTTCATTTAAGTTCAGTTTGTTCATGTTTTACAAGTTCCTGTTATTTGTCTACTCTTTAAAATTTTGAGTTTCTCATTTGAGGTGTTCTTTTATGTCTGCATTTGTTATTTAATTACTTTAAATTTGCGATGGATATGGTGTTGTTAATCTTTCCTCTGTAAGGGTTTTTGGTGTATTTTCATCTGCCCAAGTATTTTACTTTTTATTTCTTACAAGTAATTTGGTATGAATGCTGAGTTCTTTTTTCTGTTCAGGTTGTTTGTGCTGGATTTTACTGTACCAACAATATTGTTATCTTATTTTGTCTTATTTTGGTGATGGGGTTAGGGTGGCCTTCTCAGTCTCTTAGTTCAAGAGCACTCTGATTTGTTGCCACAGTGAAGTGTAGTTTTAAAAATAAATTAACACCTACCCCCCCAACAACCCCCGCCATAGTTCTGTCTTGTTTTAGTAGGCCATTTATGCTCTGGTCACTTCCTTTTTTCCCTTTATCATCAACCCTCCAAATGATACCTCCTTCTCTCCCAGAAACTGTGCCTTGCTAAAACTGTTGCCTTTGATCTTACATACTTTCTAAGTGTATTATTTTTGACTTCCCAGTAGCCATTGCTCTCACTGTCATGTCTCAGATGAGCCGTCAGTACTTTCTCTCAGTTGGGGCCCTCTCCTGATGGTAAATCCTCGGTCATATTACATGTAATTCAGTTACCACTAGGACCCTGCTATACTGCTCTTCTGGACAGTTCCCATTGAAGCTTCTGGTCTTCGATGTTTATGCTCTTACATGTAAATTGGAGTTTTTAGTCATTTCATCCTTATAATGCTGTGGGGTCAGCTATGGATGATTTTATTTGCTCTTATTCTTGGCCTATATGGTTTTTATGAGGATTTGTGGAGCGTGTGGAAATTGGAGGATAGTGGACCGGGCACAGTGGCTCACACCTGTAATCCCAGCACGTTGGGAGGCCGAGGCAGGCGGATCACGAGGTCAAGAGTTCGAGACCAGCCTGGCCAATATAGTGAAACCCGTCTCTACTAAGAATACAAAAATTAGCTGGGTGTGGTGGCACGTGCCTGCAATCCCAGCTACTCAGAAGGCTGAGGCAGGAGAATCGCTTGAACCCAGGAGGCGGAGGTTGGAGTGAGCCGAGATCATGCCACTGCACTCCAGCCTGGGTGACAGAGCAAGACACTGTCTCGGAAAAAAAAAAAAAAAGCAAACCCAAATTAGAGGATAGCCATTAACCTATAGGGGACTTAATCCGTGTTTTTTATGTGCTATACTTGAAAATATTTGTGTTTGCTTTAAAATAATTTGCAGTTTAGGTTTTATATAATTGGATAATTGGTTATACTTCTGTTTCTGTGTCCCACCGCATTGTTCTCTCTTCAAACTCTCTTGGAAGTATTTGTCGTGGAAATAACTATGAGGTTATATTTTATAGCTGTCTGTCAATCATGTGTATAATCCTTGTTTTGCAGATTTCTACTCTTATCAAGCAGGAGTCCGAAATGCCCCTTTAATGTTCTTTCTTCAAGTGACATAATTTCATGCTACAAAACAAATGAAATATAAAATCTGGCACATTTCATGATACATTAACAAGAGTATAGTATTCAGAAAGCGGATGGTGATTGTTACACTCAATTTTGCTTGCCATATATGTAATTTTCACTTCTGGGTTCCATATATGTAATTTTGGTAAGACCATATATTAATTTTCACTTCTGGGTTCAAAACTTCCAAAGATACAGACCAGTGACACCCTAATGCTTGTACTCCACAAAAATATTGGTGTAAAGTTCCTACAGATCTTTCTTGTCTTTTTAATTCTGAGAGTACATATTTATTACCTTTATAATATTGAGATGCTTTTTTTGTGTGAAATACGCCAAAATTTTTTAATGGCTTATTTGGAAAAATAAAAATTTAGCAATTCCATTTCAGTTTCCCAGTTTGTTTTTTTTTGGGAACACTATTATACTATTTTTTAAAATATAGAGTGCTTCTTTGGCAGCACATATACTAAAACTGGAACAGTACAGAGAAGATTATTAACATGGCCCTTGCACAAGGATGACATGCAAATTCATGAAACCTTCCATATTTTTAAAAATATACAAAAATTAAGTAAAATATAGAAACATAGTAACAATATTATATCAACTTCGAAGAGTAGTCTAAAATGTCAGTGGAGGCTGGGCACGGTGGCTCATGCCTGTAATCCCAGCACTTCTGGAGTCTGAGATGTGCTGATCACTTGAGGTCAGGAGTTCAAGACCAGCCTGGCCAACATAGCGAAACCCCGTCTCTATGAAAAATGCAAAAATTAGCCTGGTGTGGTGGCATGTGCCTGCAATCCCAGCTACCTGGGAGGCCGAGGCAGCAGAATCGCTTAAACCCAGGAGGTGGAGGTTGCAGTGAGCCGAGATCGCACCACTGTACTCCAGCCTAGGCAACAGACCGAGACTCCATCTCAAAAAACAAACAAACAAAAAACAACAACAAAAAAAAACCCTAAAATTTTCATATATGGAACAGCTAAAAGAACAAAGCTGTTTAGCTTGAATAAAAGAAAACAGAATTCTTACGGAATCATAATCCTTTATCTAGTTACAGGGCGATAGTTTGGATCAGTATATCTAAAAACATTTTTGTAGGCTGGGTGCTGTGGTTCACGCCTGTCATCCCAGCACTTTGGGAGGCCGAGGCAGGTGGATCAGCTGAGGTCAGGAGTTTGAGACCAGGCTGGCCAACATGGTGAAACCCCATCTCTCCTGAAAATACAAAAATTAACTGGGCATGGTGGTGTACGCCTGTAATCCCAGCTATTCAGGAGGCTGAGGCAGGAGAATCATTTAAACCCAAGAGGTGGGGGTTGCAGTGAGCTGAGATCACACCACTGCACTCTAGCCTGGCGAAATTTTGTATTTCTAGTAGAGATGGGATTTCAGCACGTTGGCCAGGCTGGTCTCGAACTCCTGACCTTGTGATCCACCCACCTTGGCCTCCCAAAGTGCTGGGATTACAGGCGTGAGCCACCGTGCCCGGCCAAAAGTTGTATTTCTTTTATTTTTGCTTTATTTATTTATTTATTTATTTAGAGACAGGCGCTCACTGTTGCCCACACTGCACTGTAGTGACATGGTCATGGCTCACTGTAGCTTCAATGTCCCAGGCCCAAGCAAACCTCCCACCTCAGTCTCGTGGGCGGCTGGGATTACAGGTGTGCACCACCATGCCTGGAGAATTCTGTATTTTTAGTAGAGATGGGGTTTTGCCATGTTGCCAGGCTGGTCTTGAACTCTGGGGCTCAAGCAATCTGCCCATCGTGGCCTCCCAAAGTGCTGAGATTGCAGCTGTGAGCCACCACACCCAGCCAAGTTCTGTTTCTTAATATTGTGGGTTTCAGTTGCCATGATCTCATGATATGGTGTTTCAGCTCGCCGTGGTGCTGATGCACTGTGCCTAACCACTGAGAATGTCTCTTTCTGGAATTCCTGTTACAACAGGTTCCTAAAGCACTGTTTGTTTCTTTAAACATCTTTCTCTGTGTTTTTCAGATTGGATAAATTTTATTGCACACTGATACTTTCCTGTTACCTTCTTTCTGTTTTTGAGTCCATACAGTGAGATATTTTCTCCTTAAAAAAATTGCTTCAAAGTGTTCACTGTTGCTTCCTTGAGCATTTTCATGGCACTGAATAGAAAGTCTTAGATATCTCTTTCATCTTTGCCTTGGTATCTGTTTCTTTTCCCAGGCAAGTTGAGACTTTCCCCTTTGCGTACTGTTTTATTAGACCCTGGATCTTACTTCAATCCCGTGGAAAATGTTGATAACTTTGTTTTAGCAATTTGGTTAGGTTCAAGCTTCAAGTACCAACTCCTCTTTGGGATGTTGTTCTAATATCAGTTTATTTTTCAACATCTTTGCAGTCCTGGCCGGGCGCGGTGGTTCACACCTGTAATCTCAGCACTTTGGGAGGCTGAGGCGGGCGGATCACGAGGTCAGGAGATCGAGACCATCCTGGCTAACATGGTGAAACCCCGTCTCTACTAAAAAAATACAAAAAAATTAGCTGGGCGTGGTGGCGGGCGCCTGTAGTCCCAGCTACTCGGGAGGCTGAGGGAGAATGGCATGAACCTGGGAGGCGGAGCTTGCAGTGAGCCGAGATCGCGTCACTGCAGTCCAGCCTGGGCAACAGAGCGAGACTCCGTCTCAAAAACAAAAAACAAAAAACAAAAAAACCAAAAAACAAACCCAACATCTTTGCATCCCTATTTGGGTCTGTTCCATATATGTGCCGCCTCATAGCCAGTCTGGTGCCTGGACAGAGTATATGTTAGTTCAGTTTTCAAAGTCTTTAATATTGTGAGTAGGGTCATATTCTTGCATGTATGGGTTAGCGGGCAAACCTAGGGATTCATAAACAACTTTGTGGTGTTGCTTTTCCCAGTTCTTTCTCTAATCTTTCTGAATGTTTCCCCAGGTTATTTATTTACTTGTTTTTGTTTTGAGACAGAGTCTCACTCTGTCGCCCAGGCTGGAGGGCAGTGGTGCAATCTCGGCTCACTACAACCTCTGCTTCCTGGGTTCAAGCGATTCTCCTGCCTCTGTCTCCTGAGTAGCTGGGACTACAGGCGCACACCACCACACCTGGCTAATTTTTGTATTTTTAATAGAGATGGGATTTTACCATGTTGGGCAGGCTGGTCTTGAACTCCTCAGGTGATCCACCTGCCTTGACCACCCAAAGCGTTGGGATTATACGTGTGAGCCACCGCGCCGGGCCTCGCTGGTGTTTTTTGAGACTGGGTCTCATCGTGTTGCCCAGGCTAATCTTGAACTCCTAGCTTCAAGCAGTCCTCCTGCCTGGGCCTCCCAAAGTGTTGAGGTTACTGGTGGGAGCCACCTCACCCAGCTACCTCTTTTTATTCTCTGGCTAGAAAGCTGGGCCTTTAATAAGCTATTCTGTGACTGTGTCTGTCTAGAGATTTATTCATTGTTTCAATCTTCTCAAAGAACCAACTTTTGATTTCACAAATTTCTTCTGTTTCTCTTATTTTTTTTGTATTTTTTTTTTGCCAAAGCCAAGTATTTCTGAATTTTTTCTGTTTAATCGATTCTGTTTTTATCTTTATTATTTGCTTCCGCTTATGTTAGGTTTAATTTGCTCTTGTTTTTTCTAATTTCTTAAGGTGACATCTATTAAACATTTCCATTTAAAAAATAGTTTCCATTTCTTAATTGAGATTTTCTGTTTCTTCTTAAAAAAAAAATTCATAGCCTTTTACTTATTTTTTTGTAGAGATGAGTCTCACTGTGTTTCCCACACTAGTCTCAAACTCCTGGCCTCAAGTGATCCTCCTGCCTCAGCCTCCAGAAGTACTGGGATTACAAACTTGAGCCATAGTTCCTGGCCCTTATTTGTTTTTTTTTTTATGAGACGGAGTCTCACTTTGTTGCCCAGGCTGGAGTGCAGTGGCACAATCTCTGTTCACTGCAAGCTCTGCCTCCCGAGTTCATGCCATTCTCCTGCCTCACCCTCCTAAGTAGCTGGGACTACAGGCGCCCCCCACCACGCCCAGCTAATTTTTGTTTTTTGTATTTTTAGTAGAGATGGAGTTTCACCGTGTTAACCAGGTTGGTCTCAATCTCCTGAGCTGGTGATCCGCCCACCTCATCCTCCCAAAGTGCTGGGATTACAGGTGGGAGCCACCGCGCCCTGCCCCATTATTTGTTTTTTGTTGCATTTTTGTTTTACTTTAAATCCTTTAGTGTTAGTAATTTGTTTTAAAGTCTCAGCTACTTCCGTCATTGTTATTAATATTTCTGACTTTTTAAAAAATTTCTTTCTCCTGTAGGTCATGGGTTAGTTTCCTGCTTGGAATTTATAGTAATTTTCCTCCCATAATTTTGCGTAGTATGGATCCTAGGATATTTAGTGTCTGGATCCTCTTGCCTTTCTTAATAGAGTTTTGTTTTGGCAGACAGTTAATTTGCTTGTTTATCAGCTTCTTCTTTTTGAGACTTGTTTTTAAGTTTTAATAAAGATGGGTTGATATGGTTTGTCTGTGTCCCCACCCAGATCTTATCTTGAATTCCCACGTGTTGTGGGAGGGACCTGGTAGGAGGTAATCAAATCATGGGGGCAGGTCTTTCCTGTGCTGTTCTTATGATAGTGAATGAGTCTCATGAGACCTGATGATTTTAAAAAGGGGAGTTTTCCTGCCCAAGCTCTCTTCTCTGGTCTGCTGCCATGTAAGACATGGCTTTCATCTTCTGCCATGATTGCGAGGCTTCTCCAGCCTCATGGAACTGTAAGTCCAGTAAACCTCTTTGTTTTGTAAATTGCCCAGTCTCATGTATGTCTTTATTAGCAGCACAAAAATAGACTAATACACGGGTCTGGATTAATCTTATCCTAAGGTGTGAGCTTTCTGGATCTCTGCTGAATTCTGCAGTCTTTAACGTAGTCTCTTAACTTGATACTTGGAATTCAAAT
This sequence comes from Mandrillus leucophaeus, assembly GCF_000951045.1. NCBI lineage: Eukaryota > Metazoa > Chordata > Mammalia > Primates > Cercopithecidae > Mandrillus > Mandrillus leucophaeus. The sequence goes on along the minus strand of NW_012103020.1, from coordinate 1,279,002 downwards.
GTCTGCCAGCCATGCATGAGCACCAATAGTTGTTACACTCATGCTACTTGGTAATTGTTCTTTGCCCAGCTTTCATAGACCTTTGCTGTGTACCTGTTCAGCTTACAGTGTGTGTGTATTTTATTTTATTTTTGAGATGGGGTCTTGCTCTGTTGCCCAGCCTGGAGTACAGTGGGGCAATTTTGGCTCACTGCAACCTCCATCTCCTGGGTTCAAGGGATTCTTGTGCCTTAGCCTCCTGAGTAGCTGGGATTACAGGCATGCACCACCATGCCTGGCTAATTTTCACATTTTTAGTAGAGATGGGTTTCACCATGTTGGCCTGGTTGATCTTGAACTCCTGACCTCAAGTGACCCGCCCACCTTGTCCTCCCAAAGCACTGGGATTGCCAGCATGAGCCACGGCTCCCAGCCTCAGCTTAGTATTTGACGGAAGATTCCTGTGGCAGATTTGTTTTTCTTTTTTTCTTTTTAGATGAAATTTTGCTCTTTTTACCCAGGCTAGAGTGCAGTGGTGTGATCTTGGCTCACTGTCACCTCCACCTCCTGGGTTCAAGCGGTTCTCCTGCCTTAGCCTCCTGAGGAGCTGGAATTATAGGTGCCCACCACCACGCCTGGCTAATTGTTGTATTTTTAGTAGAGATGTGGTTTCACCATGTTGGCCAGGCTGGTCTCGAACTCCCAAACTCAGGTGATCCACCTTGGCCTTGGCCTCGGCCTCCCAAAGTTCTTGGATTACAGGCACGTGCCACTACACCTGGCTAAGTTTTGTATTTTTAGTAGAGACGGGGTTTTGCCATGTTGGCCAGACTGGTTTTGAACTCCTGACCTCAAGTGATTTGCCCGCCTTAGCCTCCCTAAGTGCTGGGATTACAGGCATGAGCCACCGTGTCCAACTCCTGTGGCAGACTTCTGAAGCCTCTTCTGTATATAGTTCTCTCTAGCACCCTACCCCATAAATTCCAGACGTCCCAGCAGTTTCTAATTCTCATATCTACTCAGGTCAGTGAGACTGCTAAGCTCTGTTTAGGTCCCCCACCCACACACCCACACCTCTTACACCTATTCTGCAGTCTGGAAGATGCTTCTAGACAGAAATAGGGATTTTCTTGGAATTTACCCTGCTTATCTTCTGAAACCATAGTCCTGTATTGGCTTTTGTCCAACAGCTGAAAACCAGCTATTTTATGTTACTTTCCGGTTTTATAGTTGCCAGGAACTTCATCTAGTGTCAGTTATTCTTATACATTTGGGAGCAGAAGTCTCAGAGGGTATGGTGCCAGAATTTAGCACATGCGACTTTATTATCTGTTAGAACCATTCAGTCGCTTTTATTTTTTTGAGGAAGGTCTTACTGTGTTGCCCAGGCTATGGTGCAGCAGCCTTGTCCTCCCAGATTCGAGCAATCCTCCCACCTCAGCCTCCCCAGTAGCTGAGACTACAGGGGTGTGCCACCAGGCCCACCTAAGTTTTGTATTTTTTGTAGAGACAGGGTTTCACTATGTTTCCCAGGTTTGTCTGCAACTCCTGCTCAAGCAATCTGCCCACCTTCACCTCCCAAAGTGCTGCAATTACAGGCATCAGCCCAGCCCAGTCTGTTTTAATTATATCCTGGTTTGCTTCTTTGCTTCATTGTTTCTATAGCACAGTGTTAATATTTTAAATGTTAATTCCTGGTGAAAAACAATAGCCTGTATTATTATTCTAGTATTTTTGAAACTATTACGTTAGATTTTGAACTAAAATATGCAGGTGTTATAGGTAGGAGGACAGATAGATAATCTGGCATTCCTTCCATAGCAAGGGAAATCCTTATTCACGGTTTTGAAATTTCAAGAACTCCCCAAACACAAGAGTTTCAGATGAGGGAATGTAGACCTGTATTCTGTTCAATACAATGATTCTTCTGTGGAGAGCTGAAAATGTCTGTCTACTGTCATTTTATAAAACCTGTTTTAAGTGAATTGAATGTAAAACATATGTTGAAAGTATACGGTATGTAGTATTTTGCATTTCACTTTCCCTAAATAAAAGTAAAGTAAGTTCCCTAAAAAGTTAGTTTAGGGCTGGGCACAGTGGCTCACGCCTGTCATCCCAGCACTTTGGGCGGCCGAGGTAGGGGAGTTCAATATCACCAGAGGTTGGGAGTTCAAGACCAGCCTGGCCAACATCCAAATTGGATATTTTTTGTTACTTCTTCCTTTCTATTCTCATTTTGTATTAAGTGACCTATTATAGAATTAGTGCATTTGGTGAAAAAAAATGAGATCTGTTTACTTAAATGCATGTTGGTTATTGTTGAGGAGAAATGAATTATTAGTTATTTGGAGGGGCATGCCATTCTGAATTTTTTTTTTTTTTTTTGTAATTTTTTTAGTGGAGACGGGGTTTCACCGGGTTAGCCAGGATGGTCTCGATCTCCTGACCTCGTGATCCGCCTGTCTCGGCCTCCCAAAGTGCTGGGATTACAGGCTTGAGCCACCGCGCCCGGCCATTATTCTGAATTATTTTTACAGCTCATGTTGACAGGAGATAATTGAAATACAGCTCACGTTGACAGGAGATAATTGAAATAATGGCATTGAATATAATTTCAATAAGGACATAGCTGAATTTCATTAATTGAGAACATAATCGTTAGGGTCTAAAATTTAGTTACTATTCTAAGTATGATAAAGTAAAAAGCTAAGTGCTATAATATAAACATATCTCATTCAAAGAGAGGATCTTTAGTTTTTCTTTTTCATATCAGTTATTTGGAGGGGATTATCTAGTTTAATTTTGTGTGTTCACTTCTCACTTTATTTTTGACATTTTTATTGTCCATTTGATTATAAGACTGAGTAAACAATGTAACAGTTGAATTTGTTGATTAGAAGATCTTTTAAAAGATAAAAATTTAGGCATTAATTACCTTTATGTTAACATTTAATGTAATTTCTGTATGTGATGGAAAGAGCTTTTAACCAGGAGTCAGAGAGCCTAAATAGTCTTAAATTTTGCCACTAGCTAGGTATGTAATGTGGGGTAAGTTACTTGTTTTCTAAATTTTACCTCTACAATAAGGATTAAACCTTTTGTGCTTATAGGATGATCATGCTGATTAAATGTTATCGAGAAGTCTCTGAAAAACATACCATAAACAAATAAAGATATTTCCAGTCACACCACCAAAAATACCAACTGGAATCCTGAATATTTTAAAAATCGGCTATGCAAAATAAAGTTACATTGTGCGTGTCAAGTAAGAATATCAATTTTATTTATTTTTTAAGAGACAGTGTATTGTTCTGTGGCTCAGGTTGGAGTGCAGTGTTGCCATCACGGCTCACTGCAGCCTTAGACTCCTGGGCTCAAACCGTCCTCCCACCTCAGCTTCATGAGTAGCGGGGACTACAGACATGCCACCATGCCCAGTTAATTTTTTAATTTTTTTGTAGAGACAGTGGTTCTCAAACTCCCGCCTCAAATGATCCTCTCACCTCAGCCTCCCAAAGTATTGGGATTACAGGTGTGAGCCACCATGCCCAGCCATTGTCTGTTTTTATATGCTAGTTTGAATTATAATTGTATAGGTTCACATTTGTATTGTAGAATAGTAAACTATTCCATAAGTTTTGGGTGAAAACTTTCTTGTTAAAATCAATGTTTAATAGCAGTTGCAAGGAGATTATGGGTTGATTTTCTTTTTTCTTTTTTTTAAAGCTTTCTACAATGGCTGTTACTTGTGTTAGCAGTTTTACTTTTTTTGTAAAATGTTCTAGGCACTAGATTAGGGAAGTAGTTATAATGGTTAGGTGTTATGGTTGTATATCTATATTGTCTGGTTTCAGATTCTCTTTCCATCACTTAATAGCAGTGTGACCTTGGCCAAATTATATAACCTCCTGGACCTCAGTTATCTCATGTAAAATGAAGATAGTAAGACTACCTGCTTCATATCATTGTTAAGATTAAATAAATTTTCCCTGTGAAACACTTAGCACAGTGCCTGGGACTCAGTAAATGCTCATTAAGTATTAGCTGTTATTATTGCTAAGTGTTTTACATGTCTTTTTCTCATGATTGCTCTCCATGATTTAAGGATTCTTTTTGATACTCAGCAAAGTACCAAATAAGATTATAGAATTAAAGTCTAGAGTCACTGTTTAAAACCAGAGCTATTTGATTCCAAAGGCGGCCCTTTTCACTACTTCGTTAATTCCTCAAAGTAAATTTTTCAGTTCATAATGTTTCTGTTATATAAACATTACCTTGGAATGTAATGCTAGGATTATGACACAGTGATGATACTTTATCAATTGTATACTTTTAATGGATGAGACCTAGATTTCCTTTTATATCATATTTACTGTATTAGTTTTGGTAATTTAAGCCTTTGGCATAAAGGCGATTAATACAAAGTCAATTAAAAGAGATTTTTACTTAGTCTCTTTTAGTTAAAAGAGACTATAAGTTAGTACTTTTAGTTTAGGTATGTCATTGATTTTGGGTGTCCTTTTTGTCGTTTTAATTTTTTTTATCAGTTACTAATAAATCTTTTTTCCTTTCTTTGAGACAGTGTCTCTCTCTGTCTTGCCCAGGCTGGGGTGCAGTGGTGTGACCATAGTTCACTGCAGCCTCAACCTCCTAGGCTCAAGGAATCCTCCTCCTGCCTCAGCCTCCTGAGTAGTTGGGCCTAAAGGCACACACCACCATGCCTAGCTAATTTTTTCATTTTTTTGTAGAGCAGGGTCTCACTATGTTATGCAGGCTGGTCTTGAACTCCTGGGCTCAAGCAGTCCTCCTGCCTTGGCCTTCCAAAGTGTTGGGATGACAGATATGAGCCACTGTGCCAGGCCAGTAAATATTTGTTTGTTTGTTTGTTTGAGACAGAGTCTTGCTCTGTCACCCAGGCTGGAGTACAGTGGTGCAGTTTCAGCTCACCATAACCTCTGCCTCCTGGGTTCAAGTGATTCTAATGCCTCAGCCTCCCAAATAGCTGGTAGTACAGGTGTGCGTCACCACGCCTAGCTAATTTAAAATATTTTTAGTAGAGACAGGGTTTCGCCATGTTGGCCAGGTTGGTCTTGAACTCTTGACCTCAGATGATCTGCCCACCTTGGCCTCCCAAAGTGCTGGAATTACAGACGTGAGCCACTGCACCCGGCCTGACCAGTAAATTTTATTCTCATTCTTTTTCATATCTTATGGCAAATATTTGTTTCTGTTTCTGTTGGATGTACACCTAGGTTGGAAGGATTGGATCAGATAATATGTGTATTTGTTTTTGTTTTGTTTTGTTTTGTTTGAGACAGAGTCTTGCTCTGTTGCTCAGGCTGGAGTACAGTGGTGTGAACACGGCTCACTGCAGCTTTACCTCCCTGGCTCAAGCAGTCCTCCTGCCCCACCCTCCTGAGTAGCTGGGACTATATACAGGTGCTTACTACCATGCCTGGCTGTTTTATTTTTTGTAGAGATGAGCTCTCACTGTGTTGCCTGAGCTGGTCTCAAACTCCTCTGCTCAAGTGATCTCCTACCTTGGCCTCCCAAAGTGCTAGGATTATAGGCATGGGAGAATAAACACCTGGCTGTTTACTAGTTTTGTTAGAAAACCGCTAAACAGTATTTTTTAAAATTTGGGCTTATTGAGTTAATACTGTTTATGCCATAAAAGTCTGTCTGCCATACTGTTTTGCAAAGTGGTCATACCAATTTTTTTAAACCTACCAGCGATGTATGAGTTCACAGTTGCTTTGCAATTTCTCCAACTGTTGATATTGTCTAATTTAATGACATAGCATTTTTTAAATGTAATTAAAACCTTTTAATGTGTTTATTGCCTATTAAGACATCCTTTCTTGGGTGTGTTTGTTTAAGATTCTTGCTGGTTGGGTTTTCTGCCTTACTGTTACTGATATTTATGAATTTTAAAGATATTTTCTGGATATAAGATGTTTGTTGGACATATATATTCATTGTAAATACATTTTTCCTGACTTCTCTTTTTTCAGACTCTTCATGTTGGATGTTTAGAACTTTCTGTTTAAGGGATCTTCCCTACTTCAACTAATGGAAGATATATTTCTGTGTTTTCTTCTAGAAGCTTTTTTTTTTGAAACAGAATCTCGCTCTGTTGCCCAGACTAGAGTGCAGTGGCACAATCTCAGCTCACTGTAACCTCTGCCTCCCGGGTTTAAGAAATTCTCCTGCCTCAGCCTCCCTAGTAGCTAGAATTACAGGCGTGCACCACCACACCCCACTAATTTTGTATTTTTAGTAGAGACACAGTTTCGCCATGTTGGCCAGGCTGGTCTTGAACTCCTGACCTCAGGTGATCCACCCGTCTCAGCTTCCCAAAGTTCTAGGATTACAGGTGTTCTAGAAGCTTTTTCATTTTAACCTACACATTTAGATCTGCAGTGTTTTTAGATTTTTTTTATTGTGAAGAAAGGTCACTGTAGTTCCACTAATTATCTTTTTCTACATTATCTTTTCTCTCTCTTTAATTGAGGTGGTTTCTGTTGCTATGTCTGTCTTCTACTGATTTTTTTTTTCTTCCGAAGTGTCATAAAGTCTGCTTTACTCTTATCTGGGAAAGGTTTCATTTTTAAAAAATTAAATTTAAAATTTTATTTTATTAGTTTTTTCAGATAGTCTCGCTGTGTTGCCCATGCTGAGTACAGTGGCACAATCTTGGCTCACTGCAATCTCCACCTCCCAGGTTCAAGCAGTTCTCCTGCCTCAGTCTCCCAAGTAGCTGAGATTACAGGTGTTTGCCACCACGCCTGGCTAACTTTTGTATTTTTAGTAGAGACAGAGGTTTCACCATGTTGGCCAGACTGTTCTCGAACTCCTCACCTCAAGTGATCTGCCTGCCATGGCCTCCCAAAGTGCTGGGATTATAGGCGTGAGCTACCACACCCGGCTGGTTTCATGTTAAATTCTGTATTTTCTTTCTTCCTTTTCTTTTTTTTTTTTTTCTTTTTCTGTTTTTTGAGATGGAGTCTCGCTCTGTCGCCAGGCTGGAGTACAGTGGTGTGATCTCAGCCTACTGCAACCTCTGCCCCCTGGGTTAAAACAATTCTCCTGCCTCAGCCTCCCAAGTAGCTGGGACTACAGGCGTGTGCCACCAAGCCCACCTAATTTTTGTATTTTTAGTAGAGATGGGGTTTCACCAGGTTGGCCAGGATGGTCTCGATCTCTTGACCTTGTGATCCACCTGCCTTAGCCTCCCAAAGTGAGCCACTGCGCCCAGCCTTCAACTTTTTTTTTTTTCCCCCTCAGACAGAGTCTTACACTGTTGCCCAGGCTGGGGTGTAGTGGTACAATCTTGACTCACTGAAACCTCCACCTCCCAGGTTCAAGCAATTATCCTGCCTCAGCCTCCCAAGTAGCTGGGATTATAGGTGCGTACCACCCTGCCTGGCTAATTTTTTTTTGTTTGTTTGTATTTTTAGTAGAGATGGGGTTTTGCCAATGTTGGCCAGGCTGGTCTCGAACTCCTGGTCTCAAGTGATCTGCCCGTCTTGGCCTTCTAAAGTGCTAGGATTACAGGCATGAGCCACTGTGCACAGCCTTAATACTGTATTTTCATCTTTATAAATTCTATTTGTTTTTTAAAATATATTTTCCTCTTCATTTGTTTATCCATTGCTTAAATTTTGAGCACATTTATAATAGTTGTTTTAACTTCTTTATCATAATTCCATCACATTTTAATTTCTCCTGATTATGGATCATGTTTTCCTGCTCTTAGCTGTCTAGATATTTTCTATTAGATGTTATACATTATAGGTTTTATATTATTTTACTAAATTTAACTGTCTTTGAAGAGTGGTGTTGGACTTTGTTGTGGTGCACAGTAAAGATGCTTGTCTGTCAACCTGATTTTTTTGAGGGTTTGTTAGGGTGGGTCTAGAGTAATACTCTAGGGCTAGTGTTTGTCTACTCTTAAGGAATGACATTTTTGCAGTATTTGCTGAATTCTACAGCTGTTCGTTGACACTCCATTCTGGCAAGCTGGAACTCTCACTACCTTGTGGGCCATGAGAATTGTTAAACTTAATGAGTCCTGATCATTCTTTGTCTGGCCTTGTTATATTTCACCCTCCATATGCAAAACTTAGTGTACTCAACAGTTTTCAACAACAGACACATGGGGACCTTCTATGGATTTTTGGATCTCTTTCTCAGGGTAGTTCCATCTCTTGCAGAGTACCTCAGCCTCATTGAACATCAGTCTTTGTTTCTTAACTCTGTGGACTCCTGTAGTTTGCTTAGGATCCTTCCTCCTGTGCTGTAATATAGAAAGTGCCTCCAGGTATAAAGTGATGGCATTTCTAGAGCTCGTCATGTTTGTTTCCCTTTCTCTTGGTTCACAGTCTTCCGCCACCTGTTAGCACCACCTGTTGAACCTGTTATTTCATGTATTTTGTCCCGTTTTGTTTATGATGAAAGAACAAGTTGAGCTTCACTTACTTCATCATGCCAAAAGTGAAAGTCACCTAACTACATTTTTATAAATGTAAAATTTCAGAAAGCTGATGGTTTTATGAGCAGTGACACTTAACCCTCTTCTTTATAGGTATATAGTTTTCATAAACAGCAAGAAGTTAATAACATTCCTTTTAATTATGTTAGTCTTTACACCATAGCTTCCTTGAGTGCTTTCTTATTGTAAGAAAAACAAGTTACTTTTAGGCTTTCTGCTAAGTAAATGGGAACACTAAATTTAGCTACTTAGTCTTACTATGTTTCTTTGGCTACATATGGTGAATGACAGCTCTCAAGTAACTGCTTCTGCTTTCTCCTCCTCTTGTCCCTAAAATCACTGTGCCTGCTGAATGCATAGTTGATTGTGGGAGACAAAGAAAAATATTCAACCAGTTAGGAAGCTATTGCTGAGAAACTGGGTCTGATGGGACCTACTAGAGGACAGAAGTATAAAGGAAGGAGAAGTACCAAAGATGATTAGTTTTTTTTTTTTTTTGCATAATCATCTAGTTGATTGAGTTGAAGCGGGGGCATCAACTCTATCTTCAGGATGGTGAAGACTTGGTGCAGAATACATTTTGGGCAAGAAAATCAGTTGTATTTGGATATATTAGGTTTCAGATGCAAAACAACAGCATTGGAAGGCTGAGGCAGGAGGATTGCTTGAGCCTGTGATTGACCCACTGCACTCCAGTCTGGGCCAGAGTGAGATCCTGTCTCAAAGCAACAACAAAGTGGAGATGATGGGTATATAGGTGGTTGTAAAACAACTCTAGTTTGCCTTAGTATGAACTTAATTAATTGATTTCTTGATACTAAAATGTAAATTTTTACATTTTTATTTTTCTGTTTCTACACATTTTCTGCCATGATTTTTGCCATCACTTGCATTAATTTCCTTCCCAGATTTTAAATATATTGCCTCAAAAATTATGAGCAAAATTTTAAAAATTTACATCAATGTGTTCTGGCACGAATTGTATGTTTTAGATGCACATTTTTTTTCTGTAACAAATACAATGCTTTAAAAATAAATTTTCATGTGAAAGCATATGTTGATGTCTAAAAGTCAACTAGCACTAAAAGATATATGATGAAACAAATAATGTTCTCTCTTTTCTCCCATCCACTTGGTTTCCTACTCCAGAATCAAGCAACTTCAGTTCTTTATTTTGTCTGGTATTTGCCTTCTTGTTGCTTAGTAATACATCACTATTTCTTCTTGATACATAGCTTTTAAATATTTGTTGACCTCTAGTTTTTGAAAATGAGGACTCAGAACTTACTCATTCACACATTTGCCCACTTTCATTTTCCTCGTTCCTCAACATAATTGTATCATGAGTTTTTTTTTTTTTTCTTTTTTTCTTTTTTTTGTTTTGAGACAGAATCTGGCCCTGTTGCCCAGGCTGGAATGTGGTGGCATGATCTTGGCTCACTGCAACCTCTGCCTCCCAGGTTCCAGTGATTCTCCTGCCTCAGCCTCCTGAGCAGCTGGGATTACAGGCGCCTGCATGCCATCATGCCTGGCTAATTTTTTTTTTTTTTTTTTTTTTTTTGTATTTTTAGTAGAGATGGAGTTTCACCACGTTGGCCAGGCTGGTCTCGAACTCTTGACCTTAAGTGATCTGCTCGCCTCGGCCTCCGAAAGTGCTGGGATTACAAGCATGATCTTCTGCGCCCAGCCATATCACAAGTTTTTTATAAACTAGTACAGAGTGTTTGTATTTTTATAACTATGCATGTATTGTTCAGTATTGAGCCAAATTTATGCTAAATCCAAGTCTTATACAAGCTTTTGTTTTTTGTGGAGTTAATACCTATTATTTAGGCAGTTGCCTGGTTTTCTGTAGACCTGTTGCTCATGTTCTGCAAGTGTGCCTGTATTTCTGTCATGAGCTTATGATTAACATTTTCCATATCAGCAAGCACACTAGTTCAATTTTTGCTCTTGCTGGAAACCTATTCCATAGCAGCTTTTGACTTCTGCTCCAGTCTGAAGTGGCTACTCTCTAGTTCTTTTTTCTGTATTAGATTCCCTATTTAATTACTAAGTCCTATAGTGCTTTTTTTTTTTGAGATATGGTCTCACACTATCATCTAGACTGGAATGCAATAGCGTGATCTTAGCTCACTTACAACCTCTGCCTCCCGGGTTCAAATGATTCTCCTGCCTCAGCCTCCCGAGTAGCGAGGATTACAGGCGCCTGCCACCATGCCCAGCTAATTTTTGTATTTTTAGTAGAGATGGGGTTTCACCATATTGGCCTGGCTGGTCTCGAACTGCTGACCTCGTGATCTGCCCGCCTCGGCCTCTCAGAGTGCTGGGATTACATATGTGAGCCACCACGCCCGGCCCTCCATAGTGCCTTTTTAAAAATTTATCTTCTTTTAATGGCTTCTTAAGGAAGAATACGTGGACACAAAAGTTTAGCTTTTTGCAAAGCTTTGAAATGTCATTTTGCTCTTATACAGTCTTGGTATTTTGGTTTGTTTGGGTTTTTTTTTCTTTTCTTTTTTTTTGAGACGGAGTCTCACTCTGTTGCCCGGGCTGGAGTGTGGTGGCACGATCTCCGCTCACTGCAACCTCTGCCTCCTGGGTTTAAATGATTTTCCTGCCTCAGTCTCCTGAGTAGCTGGGATTACAGGTAGCGCCACCAGGCCTGGCTAGTTTTTGTATTTTTAGTAGAGACAGGGTTTCACCATGTTGACCAGCCTGGTCTCGAACTCCTGACCTCATATGATCTGCCCCCCTCGGCCTCCCAAAGTGCTGGGATTACAGGTATGAGCCACCATGCCTAGCCTCTTATATAGTCTTCATGTATGGGAGCAAAATGACATTTTGTGAGGTTGGTTCTAGGATCTCCCTTGGGTACCAAAATCCAGGGATGCTCAAGTCCTTGATATACAGTGGCATAGTATTTGCATATAACCTATGCACATCCTCTTGTATACTGTAAATTATCTCTAGGTTATTTATAATACCTAATACAATGTAAATACTGTGTAAATAGTTGTTATACTGTATTGCTTAGACATTAATTACAAGAAAAAAGTGTACTTTTGTATAGACACAGTTTTTTGTTTTTTTTTTTTTCTGAATACTTTCTATCTGTAGTTAGCAGACTCCACAGATGTAGAACCCATGGATATGGGGACTGACTGTACTTGATTGATGACTTGGCTGGGTATAGAATTATAAGTTGAAACTTAATTTTCACTCTGAATTTTGAAGGCTGTATATTTGTCTTCTAGATTTCAACAGTATTTCATTTTTACTTTGAAATAAGAGTGCACTGCCATTCTGATTATAGATCTTTTTTATGTGACTTGTTTTTTTTCCCTCTCTGGAAGTTTTTAAGGCCCTTTTTTTTTTTTTATTTTCAGGCTTTGAGATTTCACTGTGATATGTTACAGTCTGGGTATTTTTTCCATGTATTTTGCATGGACATTTTTGGCCCTTTCAGCTTGAAAGCTTCAGTAAAAAGAAAATATTCTTCAGTAAAAATAAAATGTTCTTTAGAAAACTAGCTGGGCATAGTGGCTCATGCCTATTATTCCAGCCCCTGGGGAGGCCGAGGCAGGAAGATTGCTTGAGTGAGTCCCAAAATCGCTTGAGAATCTTGGAGTTTGAGACCAGCCTAGGCAACATAGTGAGTCCCTGTCTCTACAAAAAATAAAAATATTAGCCAGGTGTGGTGGCGTGTGCCTGTAGTCCTAGCTACTTGGAAGGCTGAGATAGAAGTATTCCTTGAGCCCAGGTGGATAAGGCCGCTGTGAGCTATGATCACGCCACTGTGCCCTGCCTGGGTGACAGAGTGAGTCACTCAGTCTTTAAAAAAAAAAAATTCTATACCATTTATTTTTCTGTTCTCTTTCTGCATTACTCAGTTGTTGGACTTTACTAATCTGTATTCTGTTCGTTTGTCTTTATTTTACTTCCTGTATTTGAACCTTTTGTATTTTTTATTGGCATTTTTCCGGGATTTAGAAGCATATGGAAATAACATTCTGTTTTTTTTAAACAGAGTGGAGAAATTTAGTGTTTAATTTAATGTTGTTTGCATTCCTTGCTAAACTTGAATTTTTTTTGTTTGTTTTGACAGAGGTGTTATGAACACAAACAGTATAGAAATGGATTGAAATTCTGTAAACAAATACTTTCTAATCCCAAATTTGCAGAGCATGGAGGTAAGTGCAAGTAGATAAAGCTTTACTACATACCTGTCTGGCTTCTCCTAGTGGATTGTATTCTTCCCAGCTGCCTTAACTGTTTTCCAGAGAGAACAGACCCTCTCATCTTTGACTTCTGTGAGAAGGTGAAATTTAATACTGAATTTTGAATTTAATATCAAGAAAATGATAACACATTTTACTTGAGTTCTGATTTATTCTTAGTTTGAATATTAGCTCTGTAGGAAAAGAGAAATAACTTAATAGGATAGAATGCCAAAATTTACTTTAGAACTTTGGTTGAGCTGGATAAATTTTATGCTTTATAATAAGCTTATTCAGAAAGTGACCATTTGGTCCTTTGCTCATAAACTATCATATTTTTAATTTATGTTTTTCAGTTTTTCAAGACCTAGTTATGTTTAAGACATGATTTGTATATTGTAATGTTCTGAAAGTGTATAGGCTTTTGCTTGTGTGAAGGTAGATTGTTGGATGGTGAGATATTTGTAGAGCAAGGGGAGAGCGTGTGGCTAAACTTGAGAGGAGGCAAAGGAAAAATAAGTTTTCGCAGGTCTCATTTGTACAGTTAAGAAACATGGCTTTTCAGTAACTATTGATAATATACTCTTAGTATTGAAGATGAGGAGAGTAATAATTCTCCATTAGTTTCCTTGCTTTTTTTTTGGCCTGTGTTTATAATAATTCTCACTTTCTTTCACTGCATTTCACTTTATACTTTCTTTTACTGTAATTGTTTGGAGACGGAAAACAATGGAGATAAAAGTATCTAAATTTATCTCTCCGCTGGGTGCTGTGGCTCCCTCCTATGATCCCAACACTTTGGGAGACTGAGGCAAGAGGATTGCTTGAGTCCAGAAATTCAGGATCAGCCTGGGCAACATAGTGGGACCCTGTCTTTATTATGACAAAACATATATTTAAAAAAACACAAATAAATAGAAATAAATTTCTCTCTCTCTTTTTCCATATTAAAAATTATTTATTTTTGCTGACCAGCTGAGCATCACGTTGTTTGATATCATTTCTAAAGTAAGCATACTGATAATGTGTCAATATAGAAAAGTATCAGATTTCGTTATTTCTGAAGTGCAGTTTTCCCTACATTATTTCACTGTTTTTTTCTTCTTCTTCTTTTTTTTTTTTTTTTTTGAGATGGAGTTTCATTCTGCTGTCCGGGCTGGAGGGCAGTGGTGCAATCTCAGCTCACTGCAACCTCCACCTCCTGGGTTCAAGCAATTCCCCTACCTCAGCCTCTCAAGTCGCTGGGATTATAGGCGTGTGCCACCATGCCGGGCTGATTTTTGTATTTTTAGTAGAGATGAGATCTCACCATGTTGGCCAGGCTGGTCTCAAACTCCTGACCTCAGGTGATCCACCCACCTTGGCTTCCCAAAGTGCTGGAATTACCATGAGCCACTGCGCCCAGCCTGTTTTTCCGTTTCTGAAATGTGATTCTCCAACTCCCTACCCTGCCACTGTAACATATCTGAAATCAGGTTGCATATAAATTGTCATAATTTCATTGAAAGTTTTGTTGTTTGTTTTTGAGACGGAATCTCACTCTGTTGCCCAGGCTGGAGTGCAGTGGGGCAATTTTGGCTCACTGCAACCTCTGCCTCCTGGGTTCAAGCAATTATTGTGCCTCAGCCTCCCAGGCCGGGATAACAGGTGCCCGCCACCACACTTGGCTAATTTTTGTATTTTTAGTAGAGGTGGGGTTTCACCATGTTGGCCAGGCTGGTCTGGAACGCCTGACCTGAAGTGATCTGCCCACCTTGGCCTCCCAAAGTCTTGAGATTACAGGTGTGAGGCACTACGCCTGGCCGAAAGTATTTTTAAACAGTACATATTGATTCTTCCTCAGGATTATATCTTTAATCCTTATCCTTTATACCTAATGAATTTCTCTCTAAAGTCTAAATTTTAGTCTAAAAGTTAAGCAAATCAATCAAATAAATTAAAAAGTTAGGCAAATAATATTTTCACTCGCTTTAGGCTTCATAGGATACATATAGAATTAGAATTTATTTTTCCTCTTTTCTGAAAACTTAATATTTCTTTTAACTCTTTTAATCTTTTGGTTGCTAATGACAGATTTCTGACATCTTTTTCTTGTGTATTTAATAGTAATCTCAATCATTTTAAAATAAATTTAGGAAAATAAAAAATGTAGGAAATTTATGTGTATTTTTTTAATCACTGAAGAATGAATTTAACCGGTATATAACCTAGGTTCACAGAAATAAAGTATGTTTTCAAGATAAAGTTTTTATATTTTAATGAAGTGGATATATAAGGTTATCCCATGGAATTCCCCTGAAGAATGAATTACTAGATTATCTTTCTAGTCAAATAGCATGTATTTTGTATCTTTTATCTAAAAAAAAAAAAAAAAAAGGAGAGTCTCTTTCCGATTAGAGTTTGGAAATCGGTGTTTACTTGGATTGCCAATTTTTAAAAATGTTTTAAATCTGCAAGAAAGTGGAAAGTATCTTAGTAATCTTGAAATTTTTAGTTCTTAAGGCAATGTAGCATTTGTTTTTGAGATTATGTTTTGTTGTTATTTTAATATTTAATTTTTTTTAATGTTCCTTTTCTTTTTTGTTTTTAAAAAATAGAAACCCTGGCTATGAAAGGATTAACATTGAACTGTTTGGGGAAAAAGGAAGAAGCTTATGAATTGGTTCGTAGAGGTTTGAGAAATGACTTGAAGAGTCATGTGTGTATCCTTTTTGAGATATATTTAAGGTTTGAGTGGGGTGTTTTGAGCTAAGGCAGCAATTTGAGAGTCAAAGTTTTAGATCTCTCTTATTGTGCAATTACAGAGGAAATTATTCTTTTTTAAATAGGGTAACAGCAAGCAACTGCCTTCATTCAGGGAACATTTTTATATACCTAACCATGTTTTAACATTCTGTTTTCTCACAGATAAATGGGACTTGCCTTAAAAATATCTATGAAAGCTTTTCTCACTCTTAAAAAGGGGGCATTGCTAAGGTCTGAATATTTGTGTGGCACTCCCCTACCCCATTTGTTGAAAGCTCATCACCAATGTGATAGTGGTAAGTGGTGGGTCTCAAAAGGAAAAAGGATATAAAATAAGGAATATTAGAGTGGCATTATAATACCCTGGTTTAGAGCACAAGCTTTTGGAGTATAGGCTTAGAATGTGCCTCACTTAGGTTCAGAACCCATTTCAGCTTCTTTCTGTGTGATCTTAGGGCTCAGTTTCTTCATGTGTAAAATGGGGTAATCATATTTACCTCACTGTGTTGGTTTAAAGATTTAATGATGAGATATATAACATAGCCACTGATAATGCTAAGTACCATATTGGATAAATATTTTATTAACGGAGAGTAAGAGCAAATAGAAATATCTGAAGGAGGATAGAGAAAATATTGTGGGTTGCTATTTTTAAGATAGACTTTAGCAAATATTTCTGTACCTATTTTGTGGGCTGACAAAATTTTAAGTGCTGAAATATTTAGCAGTTTTTCAGATGTTTACCAGGCCCTTGGCTTGGTACAGACAAAGAAAAGATTTGCTCTCAAAGAACTTATAGTCTGATGAAGGAAGATACTGATGAGAAACATTTACAGAACATTTGGGAGTATTACATAAAATGTTGTGGTTTATTCAAATAGTTGTCATTAATCCAGTAAAGTGGAAGTATGTGAATTGAGAGTGACTAGAGGACTAGAAAGATAAGTAAAGGCTTAACTGTTAAGACTGTCGTAGATAGATGTCTTTTCATAATTTTTAATGATTGTGTAGTGTTCTGCCAATGTCTTTATTATGATTTATTTGAGTTCCTCTTGATGGACATAATTTTCTTTAAATTTTTGGCGGTATTAAACTCCGTGGGGATAGGATTTTTAGGAGGTGAAGATGAGAGTCAAGTTATGTGGCTGTTGTAATATTTAAGAGAAGTAAAGTCCTGAAATACAGGGTATTAGTGATAGAAATGGGAGGGAGTGGAAAGATAGGTAATGGGAGCTAGATTTTAATGGGTAGTGTTTCCTAGTTTATAAAACCATGATCCAAACAGCCGGGAAGATTTGATCCAGTTATACTTTGTTATTTATATTGCGGAAACCAAGATTATTTTTCAAATAAAATTTGTAATATTTTAACTTGCTTTATGCGTAATATTAAATATGTGTTTTTCATTCATGCCTGCCACTCTAAACATTCTGGGACTTTTTTTGTTTGTTTGTCTTTTTTTTTTTTTTTTTTTTTTCAGATGGAGTTTTGATCTTGTCTTCCAGGCTGGAGTGCAATGGCACGATCTCAGCTCACTGCAACCTCCGCATCCCAGGTTCAAGTGATTCTCCTGCTTCAGCCTCCCAAGTAGCTGGGATTACAGGTGCACACCACCAAGCTGGCTAATTTTTGTATTTTTTAAGTAGAGACAGGGTGTCATCATATTGGCCAGGCTGGTGTCTTAAAGTCCTGACCTCAAGCCACCCACCCATCTTGGCCTTCCAAAGTGCTGGGATTACAGGTATGAGCCACCATGCCCGGCCAACATTCTGTATTTTATTGACTCTGTTGAGGACCTCTGGCCTAAAAGTTGTTAGATTGAAGGTTGTTGTTTGTTTGTTTGTTTTTGAGACGGAGTTTCACTCTGTCACCCAGTCTGAAGTACAGTGGTGTGATCTCAGCTCACTGCAACCTCCACCTCCCGGGTTCAGGTAATACTCATGCCTCAGCCTCCCAAGTAGCTGGGAATACAGGTGCATGTGACCATGCCTGGGTGTTTTTTGTATTTTTAGTATAGATGAGATTTTGCAGTGTTGACCAGGCTGGTCTTGAACTTGTGACTTGAAGTGATCCGCCTACCACTGCCTCCCAAAGTGCTTGGATTACAGATGTGAGCCACCGCACCTGGCCAGATTGAAGTTTGAGCTTGATCTCAGAAAGAAACATTATAAATTTCTGGAAAGGAAAGACTTCCTTTTTTCTTTTGAGTGTGTTTTAGAAAGATTATTTTGGGCCAGCCACAGTGACTCATGCCCGTAATCTCAGCACTTTGGGAGGCTGAGGCAAGGGGATCAGTTGAGGGTAGGAGTTCAAGACTAGCCTGGGCATCATAGTGAGACCTCGTCTCTATAGAAAATAAAAAATTAGCTGCATATGGTGGTGGCATGTGCCTGTGGTCCTAGCTGCTCTGGAGGCTGGGGTTAGAAGGATTGTTTGAGTCCAGGAGTTTGAGGCTACAGTGAGCTATGAGCATGCCACTGCACTCCAGCCTAGGTGATAGAGCAAGACCCTGTCTCTTTTAAAAAACATAATAATTGGGAGACCGGTGGATCACGAGATCAGGAGATTGAGACCATCTGGCCAACATGGTGAAACCCTGTCTCTACTAAAAATACAAAAATTAGCTGGGCGTGGTGGTACATGCTTGTAATCCCAGCTACTTGGGAGGCTGAGGCAGGAGAATTGCTTGAACCCGGGAGACAGAGGTTGCAGTGAGCTGAGATCATGCCACTGCACTCCAGCCTGATGACAGAGTGAGACTCCATCTCAAAAACAAACAAAAAACAACAAAAAAACTCACAACAAAACCCAGTTACTTTGGTAGGAGAATAAAAGAAGAGAGACTGAAGATAGGTGGATTGGGTAGCTGGTACAGTAATCAAGACCTAAAGTGAAAAAGGGCTGTATTTGGGAAGTGGAATACTTTTCCTTCATTATAGCAGTTTTTACAGCCTACTTTAATTTTGCTTATTTATCTGTCCTTTACTAGACTTTAAGATCTTTGAATATAGGAGGCTGTTTTGATGACCTACATCTTAGCTGTTAAGAAGTTTTAGGCTGGGTGCGGGGGCTCATGCCTGTAATCCCAGCACTTTGGGAGGCCAAGGCAGGTATTGCTTGAGCTCAGGAGTTTGAGACCATCTTCGGCAACATGGCGAGGTCCCATCTCTACCAAAAATACAAAAAATATCTGGCATGCTGGTGTGCGCCTATAGTCACAGCTACTCAGGAGGCTGAGGTGGGAGGATCACTTGAGCGCAGGGAGTGGAGGTTGCAGTGAGCAAAGACCACACCACTACACTCCAGACTGGGTGACAGAGCAAGACCTGTCTCAAAAAAAGGAAAAGAAGTTTTAATAATTATGGTTAAATGAACGAATGTTTTTATTTTGTATGTGGCTGAGTTTTAGAAACTTTGTATTACACTAAGGGTTGTCCTAAGGATCTTTTGGTTCAAGAAAATAAAATCTTCATGACTTTACATAATTATATTCCATGAAGACCCATTCCTTCTTTTTCCTTTTACTATTAATAATATAGTAACTGCTTACATATATATATTGACTTTGTGCCAGCCAGTGAGCAGTTTATATATGTTATCCCATTTAGTTGTCAGTAGTATGATTTGCTGCATAGACTATTTCTGTTTACATTTTAGTAATGAGGAAACTTAATGAGACTGATTTGTCCAAGGTTACAGAGCTGATAAGGCAGGCTAGACCTAATTTTCTCTGGCTCCAAAAGCTGTGCTCTTTTCCACTGTATTAAACTGCTTTATATCTTTGAAATCGATCTCCCCTTCTCCCTCCCCCTCCCTCTTTTTAAGCTTGTAATTTTATAAATGGCTGTAGTTCTCCAAGTTTCTTGGGAAGTCATTTGGAATAGTAATTTTTGACTTGTAGGTTGTATCCTTAACTAAATTCTTTAGGTTGGCACGTTTATGGCCTTCTTCAGAGGTCAGACAAGAAGTATGATGAAGCCATTAAGTGTTACAGAAATGCACTAAAATGGGATAAAGACAATCTTCAAATCTTAAGGGACCTTTCCTTACTACAGATTCAGATGCGAGATCTTGAGGGTTATAGGGTAAGTAAAATGGACTTTTTAAAAAAAATTCTAAGGGGAAAATATGTACAACTTTGAGTACTTTCTGATACAGAAATTTTTTGTTTCATTTTGAAGATAATTTAATTGAACTTTTTTCCCTCCTACCGTAGTGGTTGTGTTTATGATTGGAATAATCAGATCTTTAAAAATAAATTATTTTATGGTGAGGCAGATTTTGCCTACTGTGTAGGATTGACTTAATTTGATACAAATTAACATCAGGCCGGGCGCGGTGGCTCACGCCTGTAATCCCAGCACTTTGGGAGGCCAGGCGAGTGAATCACGAGGTCGGGAGATCGAGACCATCCTGGCTAACACGGTGAAACCCTGTCTCTACTAAAAATACAAAAAATTAGCCGGGTGTGGTGGCGGTCACCTGTAGTCCCAGCTACTCAGAAGGCTGAGGCAGGAGAATGGCATGGACCTAGGAGGCAGAGGTTGCAGTGAGCCGAGATCGTGCCACTGCACTCCAGCCTGGGTAATAGAGCGAAACTCTTGTCAAAAAAAAAAAAAAAAAAATTAACATCAGTACTCCTCAAATAAACAATGCTTTTGTCTGGTATTGACATGTAACTCTTTAATATTTACTTGGCCCTCAATTTTTTTGTTTTGTTTTGAGACATTAGAGTCTTACTCTATTGCCCAGGCTGGAGTGCACGATCTGTGCTCACTGCAGCTTCCACCTCCTGGGTTCAAGCGGTTCTCATGCCTCAGCCTCCTGAGTAGCTGAGACTACAGCTATGTGCCACCATGCCCAGCTCATTTTTTATATTCTAGTAGAGATGAGGTTTCACCATGTTGTTCAGGCTGGTCTCGAACTCCTGAGCGCAGGTAGTCCGCCCTGCCTCAGTCTCCCAAAGTGCTAGGATTACGGGCATGAGCCACCACACCTGGCAAAAGCAAATGTTTTGTTTCTTCTTTCTACCTGCTCTGAGTCTAATATATTTTTGTAGCTTCAGTTTTAACCCTTAAATTAGTGTTAGATCTATTTAGTTCCTCTTTCTTATTCTTTCCTTTTTATATGATAGTACCTGCTGAATTTTTCTCCAAATATATCTTAACTCTGTAGTTGGACACTTAATTTTTAAAAAAATTTTTGAATATTTTTCCTTTGTGCTGTTCTTTCCATCCTGTCTCTTTTCTTGGAGTAAGCAGATCAAGAAATAAGGATCTTAAGTTTGGTCTTAAGTTTTAAAAACTTAAATCTGGTCTTAAGTTTAAAAAATGTCTAAGATTAGCTTGGAGGCTTCATTATGTTCTTAACAAATATTTCTTTGCCTCCATAAAGCTACACAATATGGATGTTTGAAGTATTTTCTATTATTGTTCCCATCATTGTGTTGTAAAATGCTTAGGGTTGTGGGATAAATTAATATGATCTTTTTCTTTTTCTTTTGAGACGGAGTCTCACTCTGTCGCCAGGCTGGAGTGCAGTGGCGCATCTTGGCTCACTGCAGCCTCTGCCTCCCGGGTTCAAGTGATTCTCCTGCTTCAGCCTCCCGAGTAGCTGGGACCACAGGCGTGTGCCACTATGCCCAGCTAATCTTTGTATTTTTGATAGAGACGGGGTTTCACCATGTTGACCAGGACGATCTCGATCTCGACCTCGTGATCCGCCCTCCTTAGCCTCCCAAAGTGCTGGGATTACAGGCGTGAGCCACTGCGCCTGGCCTAATGTTAAAGGAGCACTTGCTGTTACTGAAAACCTAAGAAAAAGTGTTTATTATTTTCCAGGAAACGAGATACCAATTACTTCAGCTTCGACCTGCACAGAGAGCATCATGGATTGGTTATGCTATTGCTTACCATTTATTAGAAGATTATGAAATGGCAGCAAAGATTTTAGAAGAATTTAGGAAAACACAACAGGTAATAATAACTAGAAGCCATTTTACTAAGTCTGATTCTAAGTATAACTGAAAAAAAAAAAGGGCATTGTCTGGCTTACTTTTAATTTTGAAATAGTTTCAAACTTAAAGAAAAGTTGCAAGAATAGCACGAAGAACTCTACATAGGGGTTCATTCATACTAAACTAATTGTTAATATTTGGTGCATTTACTTTAAAAATCTGTGTATCTATTTATCTATTTTAATTCTCTTCCTTAAACGTTAGAGAGTAATTGAAGACATCATGCTCCTTTACCCCTAAATGCTTTAGTGTGTATTTTCTAAAAATAACTATAGTTGTCAGTTCTCTAGATAGTATTATATGGATAGATTATAAAAATTAGGAAATTTAACATTGATAGACTGTTATCCCCAGCCCATATTCAAAATTTACTAATTGTCCTAGTTATAGCCTTTCTAGCGATTTAATTTCATTGCAGGATCCAATTAAGAATCATACTTTACATTTAGTTATCATTTCTCTTCAGCCTCTTTTAATCTGAAACAGTTTTGAAAACTTCCTTTGTGTATTATGACATAGACATTTCTGAAGAAGGCTGTGCTTTTGTAGGATGTCCCTCAGTTTGGATTTTTCTGATGGTTCCTCATTGTTAGATAGAGTCTTGTAATTTTGACAGGAAACCACATAAATGATGTTGGGTCCTTCTCAGTTCGTTACATCAAGAGGCACATGCCATCAGTTTGTTCCATTTGATTACATGGTGAAAGTTGTATTTGCAACTGTAAACTTATTTTTCTCTCTTTGTGTTTAATATGCAATTTGAGACTGAAGAGTCTGTTGCTCATCAAACTTTCGCCCTCTAGTTTTAGCATTCATTGATTATGATTCTTGTGTGAATCAACTATTACTATGATAGTTGCAAATGGTGATTCTCTTAACTCTTGTCATTCCTTGTAGGTTTATTATTTGGTATTCTACTGC